>NW_007729741.1:130850-132348 GCF_000696425.1 Galeopterus variegatus | reverse complement strand
TATCGGTGTCTCTAAGTTTAAAGTTTTTTTTTTTTTTTTTTTTTTGGAGACAGCTCTCTAGAGTTTGCCAAACTGTGACATTTGAGGGCACAGTTCTACACAAGACTGCCCTCTTTTGATACCAATTCCAAGTTTAGCGGGTTCTCAAAACCACCCTTAGGTTTAATAATTTATTATAAAGACTCATAGAACTCGTTACTAAAAGCTGCCATACTCATAGTTGCAGTGTATTGCAGGGAAAGGATACAGATTAAAATCAGCCAAAGGAAGAGATGCATAGAAAGCGATTGGGAGGGTTCCAAATGCAGAGCTTCCATTGCCTCCCACATGCAATTAGGGTGTGTTAACTCATGGAATCGATGAGTAACAGTCTGCATGAAGTATTTGCCAACCAGGGAAGCTTGTTCAAGCTTCAGTGTTCACAGGTTTTATTGGGAATTTATTATAGGCATGATTGATTGTATAGTTAAACTCAGTCCCTCCCTAAGTCACTTGGTTGGTCTTTTTTGTGTGTCTAGCCCCCACTTCAAACAAAGACACTCATATCAGATATAACAGAGATCACCTCCCAGAAGTTGAGACAGAGGCCAGACCTCTCTTTGGGCAAGGGCAAATTCTGTACTAAACATAAGCATATAGTAAGGTCTTGCTCTTGCTCTTTTATTCAATCTAATAATCTTTGTAACTTAACTTATGTGTTAAGACTAGTCACATTTATTCTGATTAAAGATAACTAAAATTAAAATCGACCATCTTGTTATCTGTTTTTTCTTTGTTTCATCTGTTCTTTATTTCTTTTATTTTTTTCAATCTGCCTTCTCAGGTTAATTGACCATTTCTGTGATTGCATTTTCTCTCCTCCATTGACTTATTTATACCTTTTAAAAATTTTTAAGTGGATACACTAGGATATTTAATATACATCTTTAATCAAAGTCTACCTGTAAATAATATTGAACTGCTACATGTGTAGGATAGCAATCATGCAATAGTGTATTTCCAATTCTTGCCTCCATTTTTTAAAAATTGTAACATTGACTTTTACATACCTGTGGGGTATAGTGTATTCTTTCAATAAATGCATATACTGCACAATGATTCATTTAGGGTAGATAGTATGATTTTATACCCATTAGTCTACCCATTATTGCTCTATTGCTGTAATGTATGTGACTTTTATATGTTCTATAATCACACAAGACATTTCTACTATTTTTTATTTAGGTAGTTACCTGTTTGAGCAATTAGAAATAAAAACAAACATATTTGTTTACTACATTTATTCCATTTCCAGTGCTCTTCATTTCTTGTTATATATCTAAGTTTCTTTCAGGTAACATATTTCATTTTCTGAAGAACTTCCTTTAACATTTCTTATACAGTAGATCTGCTGGCATTAAAATGCTGCAATTTTCATTTTTCTGAAAAAAAACTACTTTTATTTTTTAATTTTTATTTTGTCAATATACAATGTAGTTGATTATTGTGTCCCATCACC
>NW_007729741.1:126221-126704 GCF_000696425.1 Galeopterus variegatus | reverse complement strand
CTCGTATCTCTTTTTGGTTGTTTGTTCATTTTGGCAGGGAATTTCACTCAGATCTTGGACCTCTGATTCAAGTCCCGTAAGGTGTGTGTGTTCTGCACCTCGCTATCAGGGCGTTTTCACACTCTGTGTACACTAGATGGGGCTATTGAGCCTTACAAAGGATTCCCGCAGGGTGTGTAATTATTGTTCTTTCTTTCTTTATTTATTTCTAAGACTCTGCCTCCTTTTGCCGGACCCCTCCCCACTCTGTGCTCAGGACAGGGCTGAGGCGTGTCTTCTACAAACCTTGTCTTTCAGTTGAGACATCAAAGTTGTGCCCTGCCCCGCCCTGCCCAGCAGGTGTCCAGTCTCTCCCACTGCCGGGAGTGAACTCCTCAGCGGAGGGTCCCTCAGCACACAGTTCCTCTTTGACTCCCCCCAGCATGGGTCGGCCCTCCGGGAGAGCTCTCTAGTAGCTTCAATGTAGCTCGAGAGCTCTCCGGG
>NW_007729741.1:112570-125389 GCF_000696425.1 Galeopterus variegatus | reverse complement strand
CGTCAAGGTAAGCAAATGGCACGTCTCAGTGAGGAGCTGTGCCAAGCAGAGATGGCTGGCCTGCCTGCACTAATCCGGCCGCCCCCGCCCCCACCCGAGAAAAAGGAGGCAGCTCTGTTGTGGGCGCCTGGCCTGGTGTGGTAGGAGGGAGCCAGGTGGGCGGGGAGCAGTCGGGCTTCGCCCTGCAAGTGGGGCTGGGCTGGGGGTGACTCACAGAGCTCGCAGAGTTGGGCCAGTCCGGCGCCTTCCTCTCCGTTTCTGTGTCATCTCAGCTGATTTACTTGTGTCTCGGGCTGCTCGCTCGAACTCGCAGCAGGGCTTGGGCGCTCTCAGGAGTCTTCTTTTGTGTCGGCCCTAAAACCTCGAACCTGTTGTTGCTTGTTTGTCATTGTAGGTTCGTTGTTGAAAGATTTATTCTTTTTTTGTTGCTCTTGGAAATGCAAATAGTACTCTGGTATCACAGCGCACACTTCTCAGGGTCGCGCTGTCTCCTGACATGGCCGCTCCAGACCCGTCGCCATCTTAGAATCAAAAAAACTACTTTGGGGCCGGCCTGTGGCTCACTCGGTAGAGTGCGGTGCTGATAACACCAAGGCCACGGGTTCAGATCCCATATAGGGATGGCTGGTTCGCTCACTGGCTGAGCGTGGTACTGACAACACCAAGTCGAGGGTTAAGATCCCCTTACCGGTCATCTTTTAAAAAAAAAAAAAAAAAAAAAAACTACTTTGAAGAGAAAATTTCAGTGGGCATAAAATACTGGATGGGCACTTTTTTATTTTTCTTTAGCACTTTGAAGATATCACTCTATTGTCTTACAACTTACATTGTTTCTACAGAGAAGTTTGCTGTAATTCTTATCTTTGTTTCTCCGCATGTAAATGTGCATTTTTCCTCTGGCTACTTTCAAGATTTTTTCTATGATTTTTGTGGTATCTTTTATTTTACTTTCCATTTATTTTATTTTGTTTTACTTTATCTTCAAATTTAATTTAATTTAAATTTTATCTTATTTTATTATGGTAGTTATCCTGTTTAGTGTTCTTTAATCTGTGGTTTGGGGTCTACCCTTAATATTGGGAAAATTGTAACCAATAGCTCTTCAAATATTTTCTCTTTCTCATTTTTTTATTATGTTATGGAATTTTATTTACATGTATTTTATTTACATGTATTTATTTACATGTATTTTAAATTGTTCCAGACTCTTGAATCCTCTATTGTTGTTTTCTCCCCACTATTTTTTTCTCTGTGTTTTAGTTTGTGTAATTTCTATAGACTTGTCTTCTTGTTCACTGATTCTTTCCTCATCTGTGCTGAGTATACTGAAGGGATCTTTGTCACTGTTGCCATGTTTCTCATTTTTAGCATTTCCATTTGATTTTTTTTAAAATATACTTTCTGGGCCGGCCCGGTGGCGCACTGGAGAGTGTGCCGCTTGGGAGCGCGGCGGCACTCCCGATGAGGGTTCAGATCCCATGTGGAGACCGGTTCCCGCTCACTGGCTGAGCGTGGTGCGGGCAAACAGTAATGTCCCAGTTTTCTATTGGGGTGCAGAGCTTATGCACTCATCTTCATAGGGAAAGGGGAGATGGGGGCATAGGAGTAAATGATTCTTAGGGGACACAATAGCCTGGGGCAAAGTCTATTTGGCCCACAACACAGACAATGACTGGTAAATAATTTTCTTCAAAATACTGAATGGCCTTACCAGCAAGCCACTGAAAATAAATAATAAATTAATTAATTTTAAAAAAAAAAATATATATATATACTTTCTCTCTCTCTGCCAATCTTGCCTACCTTCTCCATTAGGGACTTCACCATATTAATCATACTGACTCATAATTATTTTATTTTCTTAGTCAGATAGTTCCAATATCTTTAACATCTGGATTTATTTCCAGTAATTACTTTGTCTTTTGAATTGTATTGTTTTCTTATTGTTTCTTATATTGTATGCTTCATATTATTTTTTATTGATAGCTAGATATCCATGTAGGACAATAAAGACTGAGGCAAAAACGCTTTTTTTATCCTAAATAAATGCCTAATCTTATTGCTTAAAGGTGACAAAATATTCTCTATCACGTTTATTTCAGCTAGGCTCCCATTTAATGCAGAAGTTTGAGTGTCTAATTAGGAGGTAGGCTGGTTTTCAGTTTGTTCTTGCTACATTTGCACTCAGCACATTACAAAATTCAAATTCCAACTAGCAATGCCTTGTGTTTAGTGTGGTGATGACTTTGCCAAAGGGTTTTTTGTTTGCTTGTTTGTTTTGTTTTGTTTCCATTTGTTTGTTTTTGGGATATCTGTTTCATAAAGAGTCCCAGCAGAGTTCATTGCTTTTCTCATAACTGCTCTTCCCCAGTTTTTTACTATAAGGCAAACTTTATAAGGATACTTCCAATTTTATGTGTGTGTGTAAGAAAAGCCTGCAAGAGAGTATGGACAATTTCTGTACTTGCAGCTATCTTTCTAGTGCACATTTGCCTGCCCTTCATCAATTTTCCAATCATCCTCACTGAACCTTCATTACCAAGGTCTGGCTGCATCTTGCCCAAGAAGCTAGAATTTGTGCGTCACCTATCCCTGCAGGTGCTTATATCTCTTTGCATTTCAGGCCAGTTGGTTGCTCTATGACTTCAACATTTCAATGGATTGAAGAAAAGTCATGATCTTGGTGTTTGTCAGGTTAATTTTTGTTGTATGGTTGACAGTGATGCTCTTTTCCAACTCTCAATGTTCTAAAATGGAAACCAGAAGTCCAATATGGATTTTCAATTGTCACTTCAAATTCTACAAAGGACATGTTATAAAACAGTACACACCAACAGGCTTTATTATTATGAGATTATTATTTAATGGTTTGTTTGTTAAATCAGTCAGTCACCAAATAAATGTTTAGTGCCTACTCTGAACCAGGTTTGTTTTTAACATATCACTAAGACATACAAATAACTTCCTATAAAGCTGGGATAATATATATGAAAATATTTTAAGAGATATTACAAAAAGAAGAAAACAAGAGCCTCAACATGATTTCTATTATTAAAACAGATTTGTGTGCCCAAAATGGTTCATTTGATTCAAATTCATGTTCAACAAATAAAATTGTGGGATTAAATATAAACTAAATCTTACATATTCATAAACAAAGACTGAGTTCTACTAACTATTTTCAAAATGATAGTTGAGGAAAACACCAATAAGAGCTTACAGATAGTTTGAGTGTTGTTAAAATAATAGTTTACATTTACATTTTGTAAATAGATTTGATACTGGACAACAAAAGTAAGAGCTACTCAAAGTTATTTACTGAATTAATCTGTTCCCATTCCAATCATTGAACACCTTTGATCTGTCATTACCAATATTACTGTATGAGAATTAAATATCCAGTGAGTCTGGATGTAAAGTCAAAAGTCAAATATTATACAAGAATGATATTTAATATATAGAAAAAGAAAAGAAAAATGGAGAGAAAAATACAGTTATCAGCCATATTTAGTCCAGAGAAGTTATCTAAGTTGAAATTATCTACCAAAAAGTACTATATATATATATATTTGTATACATAAAATATGTACATATGTATACACATATTTTTCTAGCATCTTCTGGGAAGCTAAAAACTTTCCAAAAGCTGCTAGTACACTTCAAATAAAGAAAATTTTATCAAAAATAGACTAACCTTGAAAAAAGGCAGACATGAGTAATTGTATTCTGCTACTTTATCCTAAATAAATGCCTACCCTTATTACTTAAAGGTGACCAAATATTCTCTACCTTACAAGCAAAACTAGGTCTAGGCTCAGCCTATAATCAACTTTCATTTGGTCAAACCAAGAACAAAATGTGACTCTCTGTCTGAGCAGTGTATTTAATTCTGACAGTCCAACTTCTTAGGGCTCCACTCATCAAAAGCTCAGCACATAAACACACTGCCTGCAGCCTTGCATTGATTGTCAGCACAATTAATTGCCAGGAAAACTGCAGCTTTATTAAGTGTACGGTATTAACAATAAAAACATCACTATTTATAGCACTGAACATGGCGGGATATCTATACAAATAAAATATAACAATAATAAACAAAAAGCCAGCCTGTAGTCACACAGAAAAACATCAATGAATTTGTTTTAATGCCAAGCCACAACAGTGCACTCAAGCGTCTCTGGGCATAAGATACTGCAACCTCTACTAAAAGGCAAGACTCTTTTGTGATCTGTGCAATGTGAAAAGAAAAATGAATGTCACCGAGTCTCTTCAAAACTATTTCTTATAGTTTCATATTTCCATTGTCCCTATGCCCAACTACAGAAATGATGTTTGGGTAGAAGAGAAAAGAGACATATCACACGGCTCAGTTATATGCAGTACTAAAGAAAGTCCTAGAATTTAATTAGTGATGGCATTTTAAAAGCAGATACATCTTGATACATCTTGGGTAAGATAAATGGCATATTTGTATTATTGAGGAAAAAGTCTGGTATTAAAGACTAAATAGTCCTCATTATAACTTCAGGTTAAGGTTTCGAAACATAGAGAAGTAGTTTTTTTTTTTTTTAATATCCTTTTACTTATATGGATATTCATTACTGTAAGCTTGCAGTGTAATGTTGCGTAAACCTTAGAGAGGCTAATGCATTTGAGAAAAAAAAGGAGGAGAAAGTGTAGAGGCTAACATATATTGAACAGTGTATGAAGTATTTGAGGACCAATGGTTGTGTCCAATACAACACTGGTTTGTTCTACCACACAGAAATATGGTGATTATTGTGGCCAAAGAGCCTGTGCAACAAAGCATGTCTGTACAGGAAGCCTTTAAAAATGATGTGTCTAGGGCATACAAATTAGAAGAAAAATAGAATTAGTTTTATTAAGCACCAATATTTTTATTATTCTTTTTTTAGATAGGCGGCATGAGGCTTAGTGAAATAATATATACAAGGCTATTGACCTTGGCAGTAGTGATGCTGAGAATCAAAATAACTTCATTCTTATACATAGGGTCCAATATACCACAGTAACTTGTATAACACACAGAGACAGATGGCTTCTTAAGGCCATTTAATTGTGAACAAGTTTAACTAATTTGAAATGTAAGCAGTCATTTTCACTACATATGTATCAGGTACATTGTTATGTGCATTATATATTTTAATATCTGGTTTATGCACAGAAGCAATCTAAAATGTCATCGGGAACAATCCCTAAATTTAACATGAGAAAACTGAGACTCAGGTTAAAATGACCTATCCAGGTTCACCTGCTGGTTGTTTACCAAAGCAGCATAGAACTGTCCTTCACCTTTTTCCTTAAAATCTGTCGCATGCAATGAGCCACAATTGAACACGTAACTGTGATACTTGATTTCATAACAAACAAAGGAGGGGGGGGAGAAGAATTTATAAAATGAAAAACTGTCTTGAGTTTCAAAACTTTAAAATATATTTTAACTTGTCACATCACGATAACACAAAACACCTTAAGTACAGAAAGCTGTGTCTTATTCATTGCCGTATTCTCAGCACATGGCTCATGTAAAAATACAACACATTTGCAGTTCTTGCCAGTAAACTAGATCTTCATTTATTTATTCATCCTCTCAAAATAGAAAGCTTTCAGTCTCTCACCTCAAAATAAATCCTCTGGAAGAGTTTCCTTTAAAATAGTTTGGAAAGTCATTTTGCAGTTACTATCATACTTGTTGAGAGGGTGGGGGAGGTGAGAAGCGGCAGAAATCACCCAGAGCTTGTATGAGAGAAGGGTTACAAGTTGCTCTTGGTAATCCTAAGGTACTCTCAGGCACCTAAAAAACAGAACAAGATAAAATGAAATACACCTTTCACAAAAGACAAAAAATAAAAGTTGAGGCAAAACTCCACAGACAGACACACACACACACAACACGATCAGACATTGAAAATACGATTCATTAAGTCATCTGTACTCAAGACACCTGATCCAGTTTCTCAGGTTGGACAAGGCAAATTTCCAGAGCAAAAGTGAGAACAGAGCAGGTACAGATAGAGCTAAATTCCGAATATTTTTTATTTTTTCCTTGAAAGACCATGTCTAAATTGGGGTAGAGACCACTTGAGATATGTCTTAAAATGCTGAAGAACAAGCAACTCCTCTGGAATATCAGCAATATATTAATCAATGAGAAACTTGATATTCAAGAATATTCCATTGCGTCAGTCAATGCCAACCAGAAACAGTTCAAAGTTGAAAGCTAGATTTGTCTGTTATATATATGTATATATTTTTAATGAATTATACACATATATAAATATATATACACACATGTTTACACAGTATATTTTAAATTGATTTATTCATGGCTTTGGAGTCAAGGTCAAGCATGGGACCATGTCCTCGTAGTTGTGTGATCTTGGGAAAGCACTAATTATTCTTGGCTTCAGCTTTCTATTATTTCATAAAATTTTTGCAGGAATTAAGTGAAACAACATATTTGAAGTGTCACTCACACAGAGTATTCAATAAATTCTAGTACTTTTCTTGAGAATTGCAGTTTTGTAAGAGTTCAATTCTCCAGAAGCAACAAGGTCCTCAGGACGCTATTGATTTTATTGGTGAAACAAAAATCTTTTTGAAATGACTCCAGTGATGGCAAGAAAGATACCTCAATTAATATCACAACTTAAATGAAATGACTCGAAAATATCGTAGCACATTTTAGGATCCCCCAAACTTTTAGAACAACACCTTTCATGGCTATTTTTTATTTGTTCGTTTTTAAGACAGAACAAAAAATTCACAGCATATGAATCATAGGAAGCAACATGCCTCCAGCAGCCATTTTAACAGGGAGTTACTCAAACTCTATGTACAAGACCATATCTAATAATCATATAGAAAGTGATTTTTCTCTGATTATTGTTTCCAGCTTTTTTAACAGTCATATTCTTGTAGCCATATTGCTGGAAGCATGTTATATTGAGAAACAAGAAGCAAGTAGTTAAATGACCTTCCACAAGGTGGTCTTTATTGTTGCAAAATTACTCTTGGCTAATCTTTTCCTTCCTTAAATTATGGCAGGCCACTATGGAACCAAAACAGAATAAAATGCTGTCATTAAGACACTGCAATATCAGGCAGAAATTTATAACATCTTTATGAAAAAAAAATAAATATTTTGTGGATGCTATTTTCTTATTTCAGAAAAATAAAATAATATTTTTAAAAATCCAAACACCATATATGTATCTCTACCTCTCTTAGTGGACTAATTTGTGGAACCTGTTAAGTTCAAAATATATACAAAAGGCAGATGACTTTTATTGCAACCCCAGTTAAAAAAAGACAGGATTTATCTGTGATTACACTAGCCTCCAAGAAGTATGTTTTATTTCCTTGGTTTGAGCATTGCAATAGTTTTCATTTCTCTATACTGCCCCCTTTCATTGTGTACTGAAATTATCTCCTCATTTTTGGACTGCTCCTTGTAAATGTTTTGGCAGACTGGAGGAACTGCTTTCTGAAATCTGCATTGAAAACCACATTCTCCTTAATGCTGGAACATAGCCTAGTCACACATCTGTTACTCATTTAACAGAATGAGCCACTGAACCAGAAACTGGGTCAGAAGAATGGAATTAGAAAAACAAGGTTGCTAAACCTTTTCTCTTTGCACCTCTCTGCTCCCATCTTCTCAACAAACAGGTTTTCAACTACCAAATAATAGAAAATATATTAGTTAGAACCACTAATGAGATTATATGTGCCAAACATCTCCTTTTAATCTTTAAATAAGGTTTTTTTACTTTATTAACTTTTTTAAAAAATAAATTTTTATTTTGTAACAGTTTTGTAGTTACAGAAAAATTGTGAAGTTAGTAGAAAATTCCCATATACCCCACACCCAGTTTACGCTTTTTATTAGCATCTTACATTAGTACGGTATATTTGTTATAATTAATAAAACAGTATTGATCGATTATTTTAACTCAAGTCCATACTTTATTCAAATTTCATAAGTTTTTACTGAAAGTTGTTTCCTGTTCTAGAATTCCAAGCAACACACTACTTTATATTAAGTGGTTTCATCTCCTTAGGCTGTTCTTGGCTGTGAGTTTCTCACATTTTCCTTGTGTTTAGATGGCCTTGACAGTTTTGAGGAGTATGGGTCGGGTATTACACATAGTGTCCCTCAAAATTGGGATTTGTCTGATGTATTTCTTATGATTCAACTGAGGTTATTCATTTTTGTGAGGAATACCTCAAAGGTAAAGTAGCATTTTCCTCACGTCCTCACATTGTATCGGGAGTACATACTATTAATATGACTTATGACTCTTGGCATTAACCGTGGTCATCTGTCTGAGGCAGTCTTTGTGTCAGGTTTCTCCACTGTAGAGTTACTCCTACCCCCCTTTGTACTCTGTTTTCTGTGGAAGGAAGTCCCTGTATATAACCCACACACAGAAAGTGGGGAGTATGTCCCACCTCCCTGAGGAAGGAATACCTTCACAAATACATATTATTCCTATTTGGAATTCTTAATGTGTAATTCTTCTCTATGAGAGACTTTTCTATTCTTCCATTTATTTAATTACTCGATCATTTATATTAGCATGGGCTCATGGCTACTTATTTTTTACTTTGGGACATAATCCAATATATCTTTATTCGTTTTGTTACTCAAATTGCTCCAGATTTGGCTGTTGAGAGCTTTCTCAGATATGGCCTTTTGACATGCCCCGTTATTGTTCCTTTGTTTGTTTTTTCTCTCTTTTCTTTTTCTGTTTCCTTTTTCAGCACTTTCTTACTTTCCAGCTATGTGCTATATACTCCAGGCTCATGTTGTATATTTCCTGCCCCGGTCATAGAATCGGCCATTTTTCCAAGGACCCCTGATTCCCTTTACTGGAGAGTGTTATCAAAAAATAAGACCTGTATACCATTAGTGAATCATTGCTTCTAAGCCCTCTCAGCTGACAGAGCAAGGAAATATTGCTACACATATCTATAAATATTTTTATATGTAACTATCTGTATCTACAGTAAGCTAAATGTGAATTCATAAGGTGACTCCAATTCTAATCTACTACCGTGTGGATCATTCTATCTTCTCCTCAGGTTTATCTGTAACCAACAGTGAAAATCCTGGCTCCCACCATGTGGATCATTCTATCTTCTCCTCAGGTTTATCTGTAACCAACAGTGAAAATCCTGGCTCCCACCATCTGTCATCCATTTACTTATTTGCAGGATTACAGCATACAAGAATAGTGGTATCAGAAGCATTAACCCATATCACCATGGGAAACAACTTTAACAACTACAATAGAATGTTTATATAAAGTTTATTTTGTGTTTGGTCTTATAGATTCCATTAACTTCACAGGTGTGGGGTGAGAACCTTTTACGATTCTATCTTCTCCTCAGGTTTATCTGTAACCAACAGTGAAAATCCTGGCTCCCACCATCTGCCATCCATTTACTTATTTGCAGGATTACAGCGTACAAGAATAGTGGTATCAGAAGCATTAACCCATACGACCATGGGAAACAACTTTAACAACTAGAATAGAATGTTTATATAAAGTTTATTTTGTGTTTGGTCTTATAGATTCCATTAACTTCACAGGTGTGGGGTGAGAACCTTTTACGTACACCTCCTTCAGTCAGGCCATTTTCCACATTTGAAACACAGATTGTGTTGTTTCAAGCTGCATGTCATCCTAGGATCCCCCAACTTCCTAATTGTACATTCACATACATTAAAGTTCATTCTTTGTGCTACACAGTTTTATCAGTTTTCTCAAATACATAGTGTCACATATCCACCATCACCATATCACACAAAGTAGACTCACTACCCTAAAATATCCCTTGTACTATATCTATTCAACCCTCCTACCCACTTTCCACATCCCTGGGAACCACTGATATTTTTCTCATCTCATAGTTTTGACTTTTTTAGGGTGTCATATAACTGGAAGCATAGAGTGTGTACAATTTTTGGACTGGTTTCTTTCACTTAGCAACATGCATTTAAGGTTTATCTATATTTTGTGTGGCTTGGTAACCTTATTTCTTTTTAAATCTGTCTGAGTTTGTTCTGACTGCTATGACAAAATACCACAAATAGGTGGCTTATAAACAACAAATTAATTTTTTTTTTTCCTTACGGTTCTGGAGGCTGGAAAGTCCAAGANTCATCCATTTACTTATTTGCAGGATTACAGCATACAAGAATAGTGGTATCAGAAGCATTAACCCATATCACCATGGGAAACAACTTTAACAACTACAATAGAATGTTTATATAAAGTTTATTTTGTGTTTGGTCTTATAGATTCCATTAACTTCACAGGTGTGGGGTGAGAACCTTTTACGTACACCTCCTTCAGTCAGGCCATTTTCCACATTTGAAACACAGATTGTGTTGTTTCAAGCTGCATGTCATCCTAGGATCCCCCAACTTCCTAATTGTACATTCACATACATTAAAGTTCATTCTTTGTGCTACACAGTTTTATCAGTTTTCTCAAATACATAGTGTCACATATCCACCATCACCATATCACACAAAGTAGACTCACTACCCTAAAATATCCCTTGTACTATATCTATTCAACCCTCCTACCCACTTTCCACATCCCTGGGAACCACTGATATTTTTCTCATCTCATAGTTTTGACTTTTTTAGGGTGTCATATAACTGGAAGCATAGAGTGTGTACAATTTTTGGACTGGTTTCTTTCACTTAGCAACATGCATTTAAGGTTTATCTATATTTTGTGTGGCTTGGTAACCTTATTTCTTTTTAAATCTGTCTGAGTTTGTTCTGGCTGCTATGACAAAATACCACAAATAGGTGGCTTATAAACAACAAATTAATTTTTTTTTTCCTTACGGTTCTGGAGGCTGGAAAGTCCAAGATGAAGGTGCTGGCAGATTTGATGTCTGGTGAGGGCTGCTTCCTGGTTCATAAGCAGCCATCTTTTTGCTGTGTCCTCACATGGCAGGATGGATGAAGGAGCTCTTTCAGTCTTCCTTTACAAGGGCACTGATCCCATTTATGAGGGCAGAGCCCTCATGGCTTAGTCACCTCCCAAAGTCCCCGCCTTCTATTGGGGGTTAGAATTCAACATATGAATTTGGGGGGGGGACACAAAAATTCAGATCATAGAAATTGCTGAATAATATTTCACTGTATGGCTGTACCACAGTGTGTTTATCCATTTACATATTGAAGAACATCTTGTTTGCTTCCAGTTTTTGATGACCATAAATAAAAGTGGTTATATATCTGTGCACGGGTTTTTCAGTAAACATAATTTTTCAAAGTATTTGTGTGGACATACATTTTTTAACTCATTTGATTAAAAACCAAGGAGTTCATTTGTTGGATTGTTTGGTAAGAGTATGTTTAGTTTTATAAGAAACTGTCATACTGTCTTCCAAAGTGACTGTAGCATTTTGCATTCCCACCAGCAATCAGAGTTCCTATTGCTCCATATTCTCACCAACATTTGGTATTTTTAGTGTTTTGGATTTTGGCCATTCTATTAGGTGGATAGTGGTATTTCGTTATTGTTTGATTTTGCAATTACCTAATGATGTATGATGTTGAGCACATTTTCATATGCTAACTTTGCATTTGCGTATCTTTGCTGAGGTATTTTTTAAGGTCTTTTACTCAGTTTTTAATTGGGTTGTACATTTTATTATTGCTGGGTTTTACACTGATTGATTTTTAAATGTTTAACCAGCCTTATATACCTGGAATAAATCCTACATAGCTATGGTGTGTAATTTTTGTTATATATTGTCAGATTCAATTTGTTAATGTTTTGTTTTGGATTTTTGCATCTATATTCATGAGAGACGGTCTGTAGTTTTCCTTTCTAGTAATATATTTACATGATTTTGGTATTAAGGTATTACTAGCTTCCTAGAATGAGTTTGGAAATGTTCCCACTAGTTCTATTTTTCAGAAGATATTGTAGAAAATTGTTATCTTTCTCCATATATTTGGTAGAATTTACTAGTGAGATCATCCAGGCCTGGTGCTTTCTTTTTAAGAAGTCTATTAATTATTTATTAATATCTTTAACAGATGTAGCCCTATTCAGATAATATTTTTCTCCTTGTATGAATTGTGGTAGTTTGTGTCTTGCAAGGATTTGGTTCATTTCATCTAAGTTATTAAGTAGTAGGCATAGGGTTTGTATTAGTCCATTTTGTGTTGCCTTAACAGAATACCTGAGACTGGGTAATTTGTAAAGAAAAGAGGTCTGTTTGGCTCATGATTCTGGGACAGCTGCGTCTGGTGTTGGCCTCAGGGTGCTTCTACTCATGGCAGAAAACAGCAGCCAACAGCAGGTTCTAGCAGATCACACGGCAACAGGAAGCAAGAAAGAGAGACAGACTCTTCATGCTTCCCTTTTAAAGTCCTCCAAACCATGCCCATGACCACCATTTTTAATCCATTCACTACAGTGTGGTCCTATAATCTAATCACCTCTTCAAGGACCCACCTTTCAATTACCATAATAGGATTTCCCACCCTCTTAAGTCACAGTGGGGGCCAAGTTTCTAATACATAAATCTTGGGGGACACAATTCAAGCTTCTGTGAGTTTTGGGGGACATAATTTAATCCACTACATTTCACCTCTGGCCCCCCAAAACTCATGTGTTTACACATGCATATACATTAATTTCATCCCCAAAGTCTGAACTTGTTTCAACTCAAAAGTCCAAAGTTCGAAGTCCCACATATGAAATCAATATGTTACCTGCTTCCATGATACAATGGCAGGACAAACATAGGGTACAT
>NW_007729741.1:110382-111100 GCF_000696425.1 Galeopterus variegatus | reverse complement strand
TGGCCAGGCTGCAAATTTTCCAAATCTTTACACTCCGCTTCCCTTTTAAATGCTGGCTTGTATGTCATGCCTTTGCACCATAACTCAGAGTAGGCTGTTAGAAGTAGCCATACAGCATCCTTAATGCTTTGTTGCTTAGAAATTTCTTCTACCGCATTCTCTGGTTCACAACTCTTAAGTTCCAACTTCCACAAAGTCTTAGGGCATATTCTTTCTGCACCCCCAGTGGATTGGATTGTTCCCACCCAGTCCACTCAGACTCTCATACTAATCTCTGCTGGAAATACCCTCATGGACACACCTGAAAAGATGGCTTTACCAGGTCTCTCAGCATTCCGTCGTCTAACCAAGTTGGTACCTAGAATTAACCTTCACAAGTCCACCTGTTGTCAACTTGTTGTCCATACTATCTCCTTAAATCACACTTAGTTTTCAAATGGTACAATAACGTAATAGTTTTACCTAACATGATACATATCCTGTGAACAACCAGAAACCCATTATTCACTTTCAAAGAAGAAAAAGTAAAGTCCGTAGATGATATTTACCCTTTTCCCAATACTCCATAACTTAAAATTGCAAATACTATTGAGGTAAGGTTAACAATATTTAAATGTTGGTATAAGGATAAAAGGAACAAAGACAAAGATAATTTTCTAATATGTGTACAGTATATATACATAGAGACATATTCTTAACACAGCAGGGAGAACAATTA
>NW_007729741.1:108070-109322 GCF_000696425.1 Galeopterus variegatus | reverse complement strand
CTCTCTCTCTCTCTCTCTCTCTCTCTCTCTCTCTCTCTCTCTCTCTCTCTCCTCTTCTTTTGTTTTCTTTCTTTCTTCCTTCCCTATCAACTACCCCCCCCTCCATTAACCCTGTTAGACATTGTGATGATCGGTTTTATGTGTCAACTTCTCTGGGCCATGGTGCCCAGATATTTGATCATGGATTATTCTATATGTTTCTGTGAGGTTGTTTTTGGATAGGATTCACTTTTAAATTGGTGAACTCTGAGTAATGCAGATTGTCTTTCATAATGTGGGTGGCTTTCAGCCAATCAGTAGAAGGCATGACCTCCCCTGAAAAGAGGAAACTCTGCAACAGATTATCTTCACACTTCATCTGCAACATTGGTTCTTCCTCATTGTATAGCAGACTGCCTGTGGACTTGAACTCCAACTCTTTCCTAAGTCTTCAGCCTTCTAGCCTCTCAATCAGATTTTGGGCTTGCCACCAAGCCTCCAAAATTGTATAAGCCAATTCCTTAAAATAAATCTTTTTCTACATATATACACATCCTATTGGTTTTGTTTCTCTGGAAAATCCTGCCTAATACAAAAGTTTATCAATTTTATTAATTATATCAAAAAACATCTTTTGGTTTCAATGCTTTTCTCTATTGATTCTGTTTTCAATTTTATTGATTTCTGCTTTAATTTTTATTATTTCTATTCTTCCTCTTGCTTTAAAATTAAATTGTTCTTTTTTGTCTGGTTTCCTAAAATGAAAATTTAGCTTAGATTAATGCTTTTAGGTCTTTCTTCTTACATATTCATTATACACACACACACACACACACACACAAAGTGTATATACAAATTTCTTTCTAAGCATTGCTTTTCTTTGTCCCATAAATTTTGGTAAGTTGATTGTCATTTACCTTAGTCAAAAATATTTTTTTAATTAGAGTATTCTTGTTGGATCCATGTATTATTCACAAATGCATTGTCTAATTTCCAAATATTTGGATATTTTTCAGCTATGTTTGTAGTGTTAATTTCTTGTTTATTTCCATTGTGTTCTAAGTACATAGTTTGATTTATAGTCTTTTAAATTTGTTAAGGTGTGTAGTCTTTCTTGGTGAATGTTCCATATAGGCTCAAGAAAACTATGTACTCTCATATTACTGTAGTATTTTAATAAATATAAACTATATTAACTTTATTAATAATTATCTTTAGGTCAACTCTATCTATACTGAATTTTTGCCTGCCTGATCTGTCAATTATTGAAAGT
>NW_007729741.1:100542-107464 GCF_000696425.1 Galeopterus variegatus | reverse complement strand
TATTGAAAGTGGGACATCGAAGTCTCCAACTGTAATGGTGGATTTAATTGTTTCTCTTACTGGTTTTATTAATTTTTCCCTCACCTATGTTGATGCTTTATTATTAGGTGTTTATACATTTAGGATTATTACATCTTCTTGAAGAATTGAGCCCTTTATCCTTATTCAATGCCTCTCTTTATGTTTGATAATTCTCTTTATTCTAAAGTCTACTTTATCTGGAAGTGATCAAACTACTTCAGCTTTCTTGTGATTAGTGTTAGGGTAGAATATCTTTCTCTATTACTTTTAACCTACCTGAGTTTTTATATGCATGTGGTGGGTTTCTTGTAGACAATATATGGTTGGGTCTTTTTTTAAAATCCACTTTGTTATTCTTTTCTTTCAATTGACATACTCAGACCATTATATTTAAAGTGATTATTAATATAGTTGGATTAATACGTACCATGTTCATAACTATTTCCTGTTGCATTCGTTCTTTGATTCTTCCCATAGCCCCTTTTTTTGTTACCTTTTCTAGTATTTCATGCAATTTCATTATCTTCTAAGTTTATAAATTATACTTCTTTAAAAACATTGTTTCAGTGATTTCTCTACAATTTCCAACATACGTCTTTTAAGTCATCTAAATCTGGTTTCAAATAACACTATACTGCTTAATGTGTCATACCGTCTGATGTGTCTTATAACAGAGTATGCTGAACTCTTTCCCTCCTTTCTTACTTCAATATTTTTATTGGATACTTCCTATATTCTTCTACCCTCGATTTTCTATTCTCTCTGCTTTGATTAAATTCAAAAGACATAGCCTATTAATAGTGAGGTGATAAATATTTAATAATACGAATGAATATTCTAAATTCATAGCAAAAATATGAGTAGTTTAAGGAGCTGGATGTTGTTTAATCCCGATCGAGAAACCAAAACACTTGGAGGGATGGAGGGGTGTCTATGCTGGCTCTCAGGGCCCTTATGTATCATCAGGATGTTAGTTACTGAATGGACACTGTACCTGTACTTAGAGCACCAAATGGGCTTCCAATATAGCACTGCTAGCTCCTGCCTAGCTTTGTATGTGGTAGCAGACTGAAAAACTCACCTCGGCCTCCATAGCTAATCACACACTTTGAAGAACTCAACAGCATAAAAAGCATTTGAGTATGTGAGAATTTGTGGTATAATTACCTCTTTGACAAATGCCTAGTATTTTTATCAAGGTTCTGAGTGGACAGAAGATAAAGATCTGGACTAATACACCATAGTGAAAACTGTTACCTTCTCAGACACTTGGTTTATCTTTCCTCATTTTAATTTTTGAAATGAAATTTTCCTGACAACCAGGAATTCCCTGTATGGTTAACTTCCTCTTGTGCACCTATAGCTTGGTTCCCTCTCCTCTCTTTTCTCTTCTTTCCCATCACTCTCCACTTTCTCCCAAACAAGCTTTAGACATGTAAACATGAGAAATTATTCTGCAAGCTTGTTCTTCATAAAAGGACAGGTTTTAATTAAATTAGAAAAAAAAATACCACCATAAGCAACACTTAAACTGACAAGGAATGCACTCTGTTAATCTTTGCAAAGAGGCATTGTACACTGCACTTAATTTAATTAGGTAGAGAAAAGGCCCGTTCAGTCCTAGGGGGTTTAACCAATGTCCTTTTAAATTGAGGACACAGCCTTTATATAAAGTCATTTTAGTATCAGGCAATACATTTCTGAACGGTAATTTTAAAATATTACTTGTTATTATTAAATGATACCTTATTGCAACTTCTTGCTTGATGAAATGTCCTTTTAAATTGAGGACACAGCCTTTATATAAAGTCATTTTAGTATCAGGCAATACATTTCTGAACAGTAATTTTAAAATATTACTTGTTATTATTAAATGATACCTTATTGCAACTTCTTGCTTGATGAGACAACTTTCATTTCACAGAGAAATTTCACCTGCCAACAGGCCTTTGGCTCCCAGCCAGTAATTTACTGACTTTGAAAGCATTAAATAATTAAGACTAAGTTCCCTGGAAAACAACTGCACTAGGGAAATACATGTCAAACCTATATTACAATGGATAATGTATTTGGGTTATGTTTCACTTCTGGGCCATGGTAGTGAGTGATAACGAGTAACTTTTATATTAAAAATTATATTACAGTTGAGAAGTAGGTTATATTCTGAGGTCACGCCCGGCATTACACACACAGAAAGGAAAACTTTAGGATATTTTCATCAACATTTAAATTTCAAATCTTTCTCTCGGATGCCTTAAAATTCTCATTGACTGTTTCAACCCCTTTTGACCATCTCAAGAAGCTAGGCAGGTTATCAGTCAGCCATACTCATAAATTATAATAGAAAATCAGCGAGGGATCATGTCGAATAAACAAATAAAAGCAACTACGGTTCAATGAGCAAGCTGGATACTAAGAAATGTTCCATTTCATGCACTTTTTTGTTTGTTTTACCCAGAATCTTAGAGAATACTGTTGTGGTGTCCCCAGGGAGCATTATAAATCAAAATAAAGATCCATTTTTTAATTTCTTTGATTTCTTTTATTGATATGTCTATTCATGAGAGTAGCCGAGTGCTTAGTCGAGGGTAATCATGAGCCTAGGGGATAGAGATATCGCATGGAGCTGGTCAAACACAGTCCTTGCCAGCATAATGCTTAGAACCTAACTGTGCTAGGAGTTGTTTCTGTCTGTGATTTAAGGTTTAAGAGATGGTTGGAGCAGTTTTCAAGCAACAAAAGGTTACTGAATTAAGGGATTGATTGGAGCTATGTTCATGTCTTTTTTGGTTATCTATCAGTACAACAAAACATCTTTTCCAATTATAAGGGTTATATGTTGAAGAAATTAGTCTACGACAAGTGGTGTGAATTCATTTTCAGTAATAGCTAGTAAGCATCTAATTTTCAGTACTGGTCTGAACATCCAAGCCAACCTCAGACTTAAAATTACTGTTTGGGGACTTACTAGAGTGTCCATTCTCAGGTAGATTGTTTCTTGACATTCATTTGCATAGAGACTTAGATAACTGGTTCAAATTCATACCACCATTTATGTAAGGAGAACTTATTAAGGGCTTAGTACAGAGTCAAGACCAGTGGAAGCCTCAATAAATGCTGGGTACCCTAATTACCCGGAGATACTACATCAGGGTTAGGAAGATAGGCTTTATGGCAAGGTGGACCTGGATTTGAATCCTAGTTTTGTCACTTATTAACTAAATTATCTTAGGCTTCCTACTTAATCTTTTGAGGCTCAGATTCTTTGTGTTTTAAAAAATAATAATCACACAGAGTTGTTGCTGTAAGGATAAAATCTTAAAATATACCAAAACTACTTATTAATACATTTGTATATAGTAAATATTAAATAAGTATTGGATGTTATTGTATTTGGTAGCAGCAAGGAAGCCTTCAAAACTGTTTTTAATTATTTGATGATTTAGATAAAATGCTTTTGCCAGTTAACAGAAAACCTGACTCAAATGATTTTAAAATAATAGAGAAAATATATCATCTCAACTAAAATGAACCTAGAAGTAGATTAATCTAAAAGTTGTTATTATAGATTAAAAAACATCTTCAATAATCCAGGTTCTGTCCATATATTTTGCTCTGCCATGCACAGTGTTGACTTTTGTCCTCAGATTTATGCCCTCATAATCATAGGGTGGCTGCCATACCTCTGCTCTTATATTTTCACAGGACATTATCCAATGTCAATGGCCAAAGGTGGGGAAGAAAGTGAAAAGAAGTATAAAGGGTCTGAGATATAATACTATTTGCAGGCCAGCAAATTAGCCTGCCACAGTTTCATGAATGCTATCAGAACACATGAGACCCCTGAGTGAGCCAGAGAAGGATAGTTTATTACTCATAACAAAAGCAATGGCCACAGTATCATCATTTTTTGAACTATTTCCAAAACCCATAATTCCCACAGAGAAATGTGACCAGGGTCTGATGATGCCTGCCTGCTCAGTGAATTGTTTGACAGGAGAGAAATCCTGACATTAAGGCGCTGTAATCTTTTATAATGGGCTTTAAGCAAACCTGCTTGACTTTTGTGCTGGAGGAAGATACTGCCTTTGTTGTTTTGGACAGTAAACAAGCCTGACATTTGCTCCAAAACTATCTCTATCTTAGAAGGCTGTTCACTTTGCAAACTCCTTAAAAGAAACTGCAATAAAAGTAGAGAAACACAAGAACCTCCATGCAGAGAGCATATTCCATCCTCATGCCTCTTGTTAAAAGTGATACAGTCTTTCTCAAAAGTTTCCTAGAAGTCTGCTTTATTCAATGTATTTGAGTCTCATTTGCATCCTTACCTACAACGCTAGTAAGGGAAATGGAAGTTCTGTGATTGACTTCCATTGATCAAGATTTAACTTCTAGGACTAAGGAAGGGCCCAGCCTTCCGTAATGCACATTGGCTCCCCAACATCTGAAAAAAATACTGGGATTGATCTGGCCAGTTAGCTCAGTTGGTGAGAGGATGATTTGAATCCCCATACCAGCCAGCCACCAAAACATAAAAAAAAAAAAAAAATTGGGATTGTCTTAAAAAGGGAAAATAGAGGATTATTGTTAAGTTGGGAACCAACCAGAAGGGGACTACCATACCTGTTGTGTGTGTGTATTCTGTATATATCCACATCAGTCAGGACAAATTATTCTTTTAAAAAAAAAAGTAATAATAAAACCCTCTTATAGATAAGTATAGCCACATTACGGCAATGCAATAGGTAATAGGCAAAGAAATGTGAGTTTGATTTTTTTTTACTTTGATGTCTTGAGAAATATATATATGAGATAGAGAAGGAGATCATACTTTTAAACAGTGGTTATTTATGCATAATAGGTTTTTTCCCATTGTTCTTTCTGCAGTCTCTCATTTTCCACACCTAATATGTATTACTTTGATGTCTTGAGAAATATATATATGAGATAGAGAAGGAGATCATACTTTTAAACAGTGGTTATTTATACATAATAGGTTTTTTCCCATTGTTCTTTCTGCAGTCTCTCATTTTCCACACCTAATATGTATTATAGTACCTAAGTCTTAGTAAGTGCTTATTAAAGGTTATTAAATTAATTAATATGTAATTTCTTAGATTTATAGGAAATTTCCTAGGAAATTTCTATTAGGATACTCTCCCAAGAAAGATCTTAGAGTATTAATTATGTTACCACTTTAGTTTCTTTTTGCTTTTGCCTCTTTTTTTTTGTTCGTCATTAATCATTTTACAAAAGTTTGAATTACTACTAAAAGTCGGAGAAAGCAGTATCTAATGTAGCTATCCTGGGTGATATGATACCTTCATCCTATATTTTGGTGCTTTATCTATTTTCTCAAGTGTTTTTGTGGCAAACTCAAAAGGACAGCACGTTAAGTTAGTCCATGTCTCAATATGGGTACCAGTACGAAAACTACCTAAGGAGCTCTATAATTCCATCCGTAAATCATAAATTTGTGTTTTCTGTGCATAAAGACTGTGCATTAAGAAGAGTATTTCTGTGATTGCAGAAAGTGTTGAACACATTATCTTGGCTATTCCACATACCGAAAATAAAAATTGTTCACATGAAAGAATCAGCTAGAAGCTACTCTATACCCTGGACAATTATGCTTTTGAAAAGTTGGGCAAAAATTATATAGTCCACACCAAGTTAATAAACCCTCCTGATATTGTTCTTTCTCTATGAACTCACCAAAAAGCCATGGTCAAGAAGCCATTCAGATTTGGGGAATGTTAATTCTGCATTGCAGAGACTCCTCAAAATGGTTTAAACTATAGTTCAACCTCAAATTCCTGCTAGGAGAATTATAGGCCTGTGCAGATTCTTTACCAATTGTTTTTCTCACAGTGTACATAATCATTCATTCCATAAGCATACAGTGAGTGTTTATTCTGTCTTGTGGGTACAAAAATGAATAAGACATAGTTTTTTAGCTCAAGAACATTCATACAGAAAGGTGCAATTAAATGGGATTCTTCCTATAAAAAAAGTACTCACAGGATGCAAGAATGGCATTTAACTGCTTCGTGGTCAAAGAACATTCCCCAAATGTACTTCTACCCTATGAGTCTATAGGTGAGGTAGAAGAACAAAGAAGAATCTTCTGGTATGGAACATCCTGTACAGGACCATGGAGGCTTGAGAAAATATGTGGGAGACCTCGTGACTTAGAGACTGCCATGGTGGTGCCCTGCAGGAATTTAGAAACAGAGGAAACAAATTGGCCTTTTCAGATTCAAAATGTAAAAGTAAAATTTAAATATGTAGGCAAAGTATACAAGAAAAACTGGATGACTCCTGAGAAAAACTGCTTGTATTTTGCTTAAAATTTTAGTATACATAAAGAAGGGAGGTTTTAGTCTGCCCTGGAAATACAGGGCAAAGGAGAACTAAAAAAGAAAAATTTGACAGGTATAGTACTTCTCAGCTGAATGGCCAGTTTCATCAATGGACTTTAAGAATTCCAGTCCCTTTGAAAAGTCATGGCTAAATTAATATAACACCACTGACCACTAACTTCCTTCATTTCCCTGTTTTATTTCATTTCTAATAAATAATCTACTGATCTTGATTTGGCTTCACAGATAAAGTCACCTAAAATGACAAAATGCACTAATCTTGCCAACCTCAAGTTTTCTGTTCTATTTATGAATTACATACATCCCATCACCTGTTAAGACACTACCTTCTACAGAAATAGTATGTGCTGATTATTGCAAGTTTAAATTTCTTGTTCTTGTATATGTTACCCATATGAAAATATTGCATTGCTATTTTTATTAAAATTTATTATAATAGAATAAACCTACATAGTCTTTAGTCCATCTGGTCACAAACTTATCATTTATCCTCCCTTAATAGTAAGGGCCATTAATTT
>NW_007729741.1:96635-100100 GCF_000696425.1 Galeopterus variegatus | reverse complement strand
TATAATTTTGTACAAAATTACTGTACCTCTATAACATCTCAAAATATCTACAAATAACATAGAATACATTTTTATATGAATAAAATCATATGTAAAATGGAGGTGGTTTATATAAAGAAGGAATGCAACAATATTTCCAGAGAATGGGAGAGCTAGCTTAGTGGAGAAACAAAAGAAGACAAAGCAGTACAGAGAGCCCATTTAAGGAATGAAATCAAAAATTTTAAATACATCAGCTATTCAGTTTTTAATTTTTTTTTTCAGCTATCCTCTGCTATGACCAACTACTGGCAAATGCAGCTGTGCATGAGTACACACACATGCACACACAATCATGGGTTCATCTAAGTCTGGGCTTTTCAAACTGATTCCTAAGAGGTAGTCAGGGGCAAGGGTAACTGAGGCGGTTTTTCAAAGGAATGTTCATGATGGACTATGGAATCCAGGCCAGTGAAAAAGAAGTAAGATGACAGGAGGTGGCTAAAGCAACTCAATAAGTGGGGAGGGGAGTGTCAGTGAATCTCAGTATGGACTATAATCATGAAAAGAATTTGAGCAAGTGAGCGGTAGGGATAGGATGGTGTTGGGAGAGATGTTTGCATTTGAGACATTCAAAGATGATGTAATTTAGGTAAATAACAAGGTCCAGGGTGAGAACATCGGGAGAAATAGATATTGAAGGCAACCAAAAATGGGAGGAGATTGGCAGTGCAGAAATGGAACACCTGGATGTATTTTTAAAAAATATATATTGGCAAAATCAGGTTTATATGCTTAAAAGGCTAAGGAACAGGTTTTTACCATAGTAAATTCAGCAGGGTAATCACAATTTCCCTGTGAGTTCCCTTAAAAGGAAATACAGGAACTTTGTACCTTAGTAATCACACTTCCCAACAAATATGTGGGCATTTTGAATGTGAACCTGATGTGCTTAAGGAATAGTTAGAACTTCACTGCCTTACTTTGGTTCACCCCAAATTCAGACACTGAGGCAAGAATTTCAGAAGCACAAATGAGCAGTAGAGAAATGTGATGGGAAAGAAAGACATAGAAAAAGGATGTGTTCATGAGCAATTCATTGTTTTAGATATCATTGTTAGATCCTTCAGGAACCACCTAAGAAACCAGGTGTAACAGGCATTAGCATTCTCACTGAATGACGGGACTTTGGGTCACTTATCCAGGACCATGTACTATTACTGAGTGTGGCCCCAGAGCAGTTAACTCTCCCCACCCCACCCCACACATACACACATTTCTGTGTTACCTAAATACAGAGAAACAAGCTCCTGATAAGTTTGAGAAAGCCCTCAGGCTGGGAAGAAGTGAGTCCATCAGTTACAGTAGGAAGCTGTCAGCTTGCTGGGTACCAGATCGTCAGGTGAACTCGATGGAGCAAGGGGACGTAGCACCTGCTGCAGAACACCCCTTGCATTCCTCAGTGTGCTCCTGCCTCCCATGGGATCTTCTCTGTTTCATTTGCTCAGCATTGTGGCCAGTCAGAATCTCATGAAAAAGTAAAATTTAAAGCAAAGATTTAGTGAAATTGATTACATTTCTACTGCTGCAGCTTATCCCATGAACATAGTTGGACCCAATCTAAATGTCCCTCACCCTTGTATAGCACATCCATTGGTCTAAATTAACTTTCCCAGTGGGGTGAGTAAAAGTTTATTTCTGAGGTGTCCAAGTCCCTGATCAGTTGCCCTCGCCAGGCTGTGGTTGTGAAGTTACCTACTGAGTGCTATTACTAGGCATGGAAATAGTAAGAAGCACCCTAGTGCAACCATGAGTTCCAATCATATTGTTCTCTATCCCCATCATGTATGAGCCATCCTAGATCTTCACTATTACTGGAGTCAATTAACCCTCCAAATATTGAGATCACTTTCNTTACTTCCAACCGTTGGTTCCCAGACCCCTGTATTTTAGCTATTGGGAAAACAGCATCTTATAATAGCTGTTGGCTTAATGTTTATAATTTATCCTGCGGGACAGTATCCATAACGTGCAGGAAGTTGTCCCTGAGATTGCACCTTGCCTGAAACTTAAAGAGGCCATTTCCATATTTTATTATGCTGACAATTTCTAAAAGATGCAGTGTATGATAGTGACAGTTGATTTTTATGGTTCCGTGTCCATTGTACACCCTTTGCTTAAAACAGGTTTCTTGATTTAAGGTGATGTTACGTAAGTCCTTGTTCTGTAAATCAGATATCTGTTAACTCATGGATAGTGGTACTGATAGAGGTGCTGAAGACAAGGAAAGAAAGAATATACTTGGAATATTATCAGTTCCAGTATGAATGAATTGCTGTACCCTCTAGGGTAGTGGGGATCTCATGAAATCAACTTGCCTGCTGTGCAGTGGCTGGTTAGTCACCTCAAGGCATCCTATCTAGAATTCAGGGTTGATTTCTGCTTCTGACAGGTTGACCAGTTAGCAGCAACAGTTACTGCATCAGTCTTCATGAGAGGGAGTCCATGCTGCCAGGCTTGTGTATACCTTCCATTCTTGACACCATGTATATTCTGTTCATGTACCTGCTGTACAAGCAAGGGCTGAAGTCAGAGGATGATTGACCTTTGCTGGAAAATTTATTCTCTGTATCTGGTTGCTCAGTGCATTATCTTTGAGATCAGGAACAAAGATGCACATCTTGAACCTAATCTTGGGTTCATTCTCATGCATCTTCCCTAGATTTCCTTCACCATTTCACTGTTGCTCTTTCTAGGCTTCTTGGACAACCAAACCATTTATAACTGCCTATTAATCCATGTGTATCCTTACCACTGCCCCCCTTCTTCTAAAGAAAGGAGATGGCAAAATATAGTGCTTGAATCTCTCGATTTTGGGAGGATTCTGCTCACCACTGACATTCATGACCACATCCAAGTGGACGATGATGCAGCAACTGTCCATTTGCAGCTAGTTCCAACATATCCAGAGACCTGTCTATGAAGCAGGCTTGACTGTCTCTTCCTCCATCAGCTGGTCACACAGAACTTCTCATGCATACATACATGTAAGCTGAGGATGAGCTGTCAGGGCAATCCAATCTGGTGATGTAAGAATCTGGACCACCTATTTGTATAACTTGTGTATGTCTTCTGGACTAGATTAAGCTTAATTGTAAATATGCCATTTTCATCATATGATAGATTGCTGCTGTACCTGCTATATCTTATATATTTTTGGGAATAGAACAATTCCATACTCAAGGTAGATAGCTCTGCTTGCAATGCCAATTGATGGTACATGATCAGGTGCACAGTCTCTTCTCTTCTTAGAAGCACACCAGGAATTGCTTTTCATATAGTAAGTGATTATCTGCTTCAGAATATATGGTTTTGCACTAGGAGCATAGGTGTCTGTGCTATATATATATATATCTGGACTTGCCAGAGACTCCACACAGTGTATCTTCCATAGATACCTACAGTACCACTGAATCTGCTGGGTCA
>NW_007729741.1:84718-95967 GCF_000696425.1 Galeopterus variegatus | reverse complement strand
TCACTATTACTGGAGTCCATTAACCCTCCAAATATTGAGATCACTTTCTTACCCACTGGTCTCTTGGCATTAGAACACAAAATGCAGCTTTACATTATTTCCTGTGTTCCTGATGGAATTATTACCCTCACACAGTTCCAGGAACCAGGACCCATAGTCCAGCAGAATCTAAAGTTGTGGGGACAGGAGACACAAATTCCCCAAGTAGGTCCTTTTGAGTCTTACTTCCAACCGTTGGTTCCCAGACCCCTGTATTTTAGCTATTGGGAAAACAGCATCTTATAATAGCTGTTGGCTTAATGTTTATAATTTATCCTGCGGGACAGTATCCATAACGTGCAGGAAGTTGTCCCTGAGATTGCACCTTGCCTGAAACTTAAAGAGGCCATTTCCGTATTTTATTATGCTGACAATTTCTAAAAGATGCAGTGTATGATAGTGACAGTTGATTTTTATGGTTCCGTGTCCATTGTACCCCCTTTGCTTAAAACAGGTTTCTTGATTTAAGGTGATGTTACGTAAGTCCTTGTTCTGTAAATCAGATATCTGTTAACTCATGGATAGTGGTACTGATAGAGGTGCTGAAGACAAGGAAAGAAAGAATATACTTGGAATATTATCAGTTCCAGTATGAATGAATTGCTGTACCCTCTAGGGTAGTGGGGATCTCATGAAATCAACTTGCCTGTTGTGCAGTGGCTGGTTAGTCACCTCAAAGCATCCTATCTAGAGCTCAGGGTTGATTTCTGCTTCTGACAGGTTGACCAGTTAGCAGCAACAGTTACTGCATCAGTCTTCATGAGAGGGAGTCCATGCTGCCAGGCCTGTGTATACCTTCCATTCTTGACACCATGTATATTCTGTTCATGTACCTGCTGTACAAGCAAGGGCTGAAGTCAGAGGATGATTGACCTTTGCTGGAAAATTTATTCTCTGTATCTGGTTGCTCAGTGCATTATCTTTGAGATCAGGAACAAAGATGCACATCTTGAACCTAATCTCGGGTTCATTCTCATGCATCTTCCCTAGATTTCCTTCACCATTTCATTATTGCTCTTTCTAGGCTTCTCAGACAACCAAACCATTTATAACTGCCTATTAATCCATGTGTATCCTTACCACTGCCCCCCTTCTTCTAAAGAAAGGAGATGGCAAAATATAGTGCTTGAATCTCTCGATTTTGGGAGGATTCTGCTCACCACTGACATTCATGACCACATCCAAGTGGACGACGATGCAGCAACTGTCCATTTGCAGCTAGTTCCAACATATCCAGAGACCTGTCTATGAAGCAGGCTTGACTGTCTCTTCCTCCATCAGCTGGTCAAACAGAACTTCTCATGCATACATACATGTAAGCTGAGGATGAGCTGTCAGGGCAATCCAATCTGGTGATGTAAGAATCTGGACCACCTATTTGCATAACTTGTGTATGTCTTCTCGACTAGATTAAGCTTAATTGTAAATATGCCATTTTCATCATATGATAGATTGCTGCTGTACCTGCTATATCTTATATATTTTTGGGAATAGGACAATTCCATACTCAAGGTAGATAGCTCTGCTTGCAATGCCAATTGATGGTACATGATCAGGTGCACAGTCTCTTCTCTTCTTAGAAACACACCAGGAATTGCTTTTCATATAGTAAGTGATTTTCTGCTTCAGAATATATGGTTTTGCACTAGGAGCATAGGTGTCTGTGATATATATATATATATATATATATATATATATCTGGACTTGCCAGAGACTCCACACAGTGTATCTTCCATAGATACCTACAGTACCACTGAATCTGCTGGGTCAAACTGCCCAAGTAGTAGGGAAGCTCGATTAGACCACAACTTGTAAATGTTGAAAAATCCTCTCTTGCTTGAAGCATAACCCAAAAGTCTCAGTCTTCACTTATTTAATAGTTCGAAGCAGTATTGGTAATTATATATAGGGAAACAAATGAATTAATTAAATAGCAAATACCCCTTTTGTATCCTTTTAAGTCTTTGAGAATAGCACTAATCTCTGTAGTCTAATGTGAATGCATTATTGCCTCTGATATACTATTTTGACCCATAGAGGTAGTTTCAGGAGCTTCCACACAGGGCTGGCCTATTACTCACTTCATTAGAGTATCGTGCTAGTAACACCAAGATCAAGAGTTCAGATCCCCATCCCGTACAGCTGCCCGCAAATAAATAAATAAATAAAAAGCTTCTACAAATTTCTTCCATCATAACGACTCTTATTCCATAGATTAGAAACCCATTTAGAGGATTCTAGCAGCTGCTATGAATATCCATCAGATTATTCATTCAGGGATTTGAGAGAAGGACTTGGGCCAAACTCTATTTATCCCTTGATCTCCATCGGCATTTGTTCTAATAACAGGTCCATGAAGGTGTTTGGGGACTCTTGGCATTAATGTCAGCTTAGATGCTGTGAATTACCTGGGCATTACTTTTGTGAATGGGTGCAGGTCTCTTTGGAAAATAATTAAATTGGGTAATATTTATTGTCAATTCTTGCAGTTGTATTTCAGGGCTTCTTTCTGAAGAGGTTCCAGTCTCCCCTCAGATTGGTGGGCCCTGTGTCTGACAAATAGCTCAGGTCTGGAAACTAGTGCAGCAGGGACCTGCCTGTGCTATGCTAAGACCTGATCCTTGCTATTGAGGCAATAAAAGAGAGGGAGATAGCTCCTGAGAAGGAGAGAATCAAGACATTCTAGATTTTAAATCCATCCAGCCTAATGTTCCAGGTTGCAAGGTTCCAATCCTTCCTTGTCTTTGGCATGGACCTGCTGGGTTGTATATTCAGTCTTTAGTAGCTCTGCACTCTTACTATCAAATACTGGGCCTGCTTTTCCACCAGAATCTCTCTTCCTGGAGGAGATGAGGATCTCTCTTTAAATGCTGGCATAGAGGCCTTCTGAATTTCACAGCACGCCCTGAGAAGATATTTTGCTAATCTGAGCCTTACATTCTCTTTCTTCAAGAATTTCAGCACACTTAACAAATGCCAGCCAATTCCACTATCCTCCTAATCACCTTTAACATGTGTGTTCCTAGTGCTGGGACTACTGCATGAGCCAGTGCTTTTCATTCCATCTCTACCCAGTCCTGAAATAACCCAGCACCAAACGTCATCACCACCTCACTTGCACCAGCAAAGTAATCCTGTTTCCATCTCATTGACAAGTGATCCAATTTTGAAATCCAATGCTGAGGATCTGCTTTCAAGGGTCACTTCCAGTACTAACGACTTTTACTTTGGTTCCCCCAGAAAACAAAACCTTAGTCGAGTACTTGTGTTTAAATAGTCTTGTGAGGTGATTTCAAGAAGTACCTGTGAAGAGTGGGGAAACTAAAAAGGAAGAAAAGTCCAAATGAAGCACGTTATTAAACCAATTATTGTTTGAGTTAGTGGAACTCTGTTCTACTGGAAAAACTCTGAGAAACAATGAGGAAACAAGTCTAAGAGCTGTCCCAGAAGAGGACGGTGAGGCTGACATATTTACCCATTAACTATGAACACCAATCATTTGAGAGTTACCAAGGAGGTTTAACTCCTAGCATGTTCAAGTTGCCTCTGATGAGACACCCTAAACACTGTCCTGGAAGAGAAAGTTCTTGTGCAAAGAGGAAGAGAGCCACAAGATGTTAGAGAGGAAAGATTTCAGAGTGCTGGAAGGTAGACCCAAGTGGGTTGAAGGGAGAAGGAGATTATCAACACTGTTGCTACATTAACTATGGCTATAATTTACAGGTTAGGAATGTAGGCACACACCTCGTGATGAAATGTCATAAATGACATGCCATGAGTTTGCAATTTCATCCTGAAAGTTATGGAAGGACATTATAGAGCTATAGCAGAAATGTGATAGAATTGGATTTTCATTGTGAATGAATCTATCTAGCAGTCTTATGAAAAGTAGCCTGAAAAGACTGATACTAGAAGCAACAAGACTAGATAGGAAGCTTCTATATTAGCACAAGTTAGAAATAATAAAGACCTCTTCTAGGTTAAGAAAACGTAAGTTTGCCTTTACCTCAAATAAGTGTTAAGAATATAGGAACAAAATCGTTATCTTTATAGTTAATAGTCAAGTTGAAAGAAAAGTACATATTTGTAGGATTGCTTGAAATGTGCAGTTGGAAAAGACTGAGAAAGAAAACCTGTCAGTTTCTTATTGTTCATTCTGTCCTTCCTTTTTCAACAGTAGGAAAGTGATTAAATTACATGGCAGTATTTTTTAAACTGCGATATGCATTCACACCACATAACAGTTTATTAATAGGCCAATTCTCATTCAGTACATTTGGGGAGGGTCTGAGAGTCCACATTTCTAAGATTCCAGGTGACACTAATTATTTTGGTCTCAGATCACAGTAAAATAGACCACAGACTATTTTAGGATGGCCTCACTTCTCCTACCCAGACTTAGATGAAGACTTAAGAACAAGCAAGAGTATATACTGAATGTTGCTCTGTCCTTACCCAGGCTTTATGTATCTATACCACAAAATTATTCATTTGTTAGGGTACCCACAGCCAAAGCAAGATTACTTCCTGCCAGTCTAATTGACATCAGGGGCCTGTATTAATCAAAATGCCAAGACACAGCGTAGCTCTGAGGCATTGCAAAATTCACAGAATAAAATGGCATGGGTTTAACTGACAAAAACAGAACTCTTTAAAATACCTCCTGCAAAATCACAAAATAAAGAAAGTGATTCTCTGGCCATCTCAATTGCTTAAATGAATTTACAGAGTATTTTCATGCTGAAATACATGCTAGATATGAAATTTGAGAGATTATCATCCAGTCTCATCAGCGTGGCACATACAACACAGAAGTTGCTTTAAAAAATAAAGGACTGCAACAGCCAGCTGCAAAATAAAATGAAATAAAATAAAATAAATAAAGGACTTTGTCTTGCATGTTAAATTTTTTCAACAAGAAGGAAGTTGTGTTAGGTCTGCTGGGCAGTAGTATTTGAATGGTATACTCTTTACTTTGTAATTTTGCTTAAATGCCTGTTGGTTTCACTAATGACTTTTGGAGTCAAAGAAATTAATCAGGCTGAATTTGCTTCACTAAAACACTGTTGGGATTTTCAGTTCTAAGATCCTATCTCATTTGATGTATTTAAATTCTTTTCATCATTAAATTTCTGAAAACCTATTTAAATAGAGGTATCTATATCAACTCTGGAAACTAGGGTTTCGAGGAATGACAGGATACAATTCAAGTCAGACAAAACTGAGAAATAGCTGCATGTTTCACCACCAGGAATCAAAATGCCAACTGGAAGAATTAACAGAAATGACCCCAGAAGAACCAATCCCTCATCTTGGAGTAGCAGTGGTAGAATATACCTAAGTTCATCCAGAGGGCCAGTTGATGAAAGGTAAGTCTTAGTTCAAAAGTGCATTACATTAGAAAGCATAATGTGACATTATGATATTTGCGTATTGGTTTTTGTCCACAGTTCCTGGCTCATGCTACTCTCTGACCTCCTGCCCCCCTTTCACCTGCTCTTTCTTCTCTGACCTACTTTAGCTGATCGTGGGTTATAAGACCATTATTTCAGGAGGGGCCTTGCCCGTGTTTGGGAGGAAGGAATGCTGCACAGAGAGGTCAAGAAGAACCTGAACAAACAGGCCTTGCTGGGTTTCTCCACCCCTCTCTGTTACTGTTAGATCATACTATTTTTGTCCAATCAACATTTCTACATGGTCGATCGTGCTTCAGTTATGTCTACATAATGAAGCTTCCATAAAAATCCATGAGAACTGAGTTTGGAGAGCTTCCCAACAGCCAAACACGTGGAGGTTCCTGGAGGGTGCTGCACCCGGGGAGGGCCAGGAAGCTCGGTGCCCCTTCCACATGTGCATCTCTTTGTTTATATCCTTTGTAATAAGCTGGTAAACGTTGAGTACATATTTCCCTGGATTCTGTGATCTGCTCAAGAAACTAATCCAGCCCAAGGAAGGGGTTGTGGGAACACTGATTTATAGCTGGTTAGTCAGAAGTTCCAGAGGACTGGACTTGCGACTGGCATCTGAAGTGGTGGGCAGTCTTGGGGACAGAGCTCTCACCCTGCGGAATCTGATGCTATCTCCAGGTAGTGTCAGAATTAAATTGAATTAGAGGACACCCAACTGATGACTGCTGGAAAATGGCTTGCTTACCAGTGGGGAGAAATCCCCATATATTTAGATTCAGAAGTTGTTCTTTTCTGCTAATTGTTGTTGAATAAGAGAGTAGGAAAAGCATTTTGCTTGTGTGTGTGCTTCTCCCACGCACTCACACATATACAAAAAGCCAGCAGTTCTTAATGAATGAGAGAACTATCGGGACTTACTCTTAACTCATATTTGGTGTCCACAGCATCCCATGTCTACTTTATTTCTGACATTTAGGAAGTCAGGATTTCAGCAGATTGAGTAAATGCTCCAAATCTTCCTACCATCAAATGCACACACACATACACCCTCTCTCACAAACACACACACATATGTGTGCAAAAGTTTAAAAATGAACCAAGCAAACAAAAAACACTGTTATCAGACAATAAATTGTGAGTAATTCCTAAAGGCAGAAACAGATGGGAAATGACAGAGGAAAGCAGCACCTAAGAAAGTTAAGGGAAACTTACATCACTCGATGTAGTAGCCACAGCCTAAGTACTACTTACATTAGGGGAGGCAGAGGCTAAGACCAGAAGGAGATTCAGAGGCAACCAGCAAAGCAATTAGTTACCACGGTAGGAATTATTTTGTCATTCTCACCAATTCCAAATAATAATACATTGATGTTTCAATAAAACTCTACATACCAAAGACTGAGATGTAGTCAAACCCTCATTCAAAGGTAAATCTACTATTTAAAAAATGCACTCATTAAGAAACAAGGAAAATTAAAAGTAAATGAATGTGTTTTTAACTAAAAGCCCTAGGAAAAGAACAACTGAGAAAAATTGAATACTAATAATAAAAACAGAAACCAATTTAGAAATGCAATAGTATCTAAGAATGTTTGAAAGAAAGAGAATTTAAAATGTATAGTTTTGGCATAATAAAAGACAAACACATCAGGGAAACTAAACAGACATAAAACACAAAGACATAAAGGAAAAGATCGACAGACTACATAAGGAAAACTCAAACAGGACTAAAAGTACCATAAAGACGTTAAATTATATTACTATTCCTATATATTTGAAGTTCTTACAAGTACAAACAATCCAATAGGACCAAAGGAAAAAAAAAAAGCAAAAAAAGAATATTAGCAGGCAAATCCCGGAAAATAAAACACAAGTGACTACTTAATATGTAAAAAGTGCTTGATCAGAGAAGAAATCTAGAAAATAAAGATTAAAATGATGAGATATGTCTTTTTATCAGTTTAGTCAAAATTGAAAGGTTTGACAATTTTTGGCAAGCAGGGAGGGAGGACTTTTAATACCACCGTGGAAGGTAGTATTGCTGTATCTATCGAGTTTTAAGTACACATTCCTCTGACTACGCAGTGGCATTATTTGATGAGTAATCTAGAGAAATAGCACTACAAGCACAAGGAGGCATGTTCAAATATGTTAATAATAACATTGTTTTGAAAGCAAAAATTTAGAGAAAATCTAAAGTAAAAAAGTGGAGTAATGGTTAAATCAACTGTGTCATTTAAAAAAACTGGAATCATAGAAGTTGGCAGGAAATGTCTCTGAGACTCCATATTGTGTTTTGTTTTTTGTTTTTTTTTAAACTTTTTTAAATCAAAGCATATTGATATTGATTATACATGTTTTGGGGGGACAGTGTTGACTATCATTATTTTTGTACAATATGTGATGACCAAATCAATATTATTAGCATATTCATCATTATTCTTTGTGCCCCTTACTCAATTTCTCCCTAACCCCCCTCTCTGTTCCCCTTTACCACCTCTACTAACCATAAATTTGTTCTCTCCTTCTGAAAGTTCAATGTATTATTGTTGTCTTTCTTTCTTTCTTGGCACCCACTTAATGAGTGAGGACATGCAGTATTTTTCTGTCTGGCTGGCTTATTTCACTTAACGTAATTTTCTCCAAGCACATGTATGTTGCTGAGAATGGCAGAATTTCATTTGGCAGAGTAGTATTCCATTGTGTATATACACCACATTTTCCTTATCCAGTCATTCATCAATGAACATTTAGGTTGGTTCCATATTTTGGCTATTGTGAAAAGAGCTGCAATTAACATAGGAGTGCAGGTATCCCTTCAACATGATGATTTCCATTCCTTTGGGTATATACCCACAAGTGGAATTGCTGGCTCATATGGTAGTAGCTGTTCGAGAAATGTAGCTGTTTGAGAAACCTCCATACTGTTTTCCGTAATAACTGTACTATTTTACAGTCCCACCAACAGTGTAAAAGAGTTCCCCTTTCTCCGCATCCTCACCAGCATTTGTTATTCTCGGTCTTTTTAATAATGGCCACTCTAATTGGTGTGAGATGATATCTCAACATGCTTTTAATTTGTATTTCCCTGATGCTTAATGATGTTAACCACTTTTTCATGTATCTGTTGGCCATTTGTATGTCTTCCTTTGAAAAATGTCTGTTCTTCTTCTTTGCCCATTTTGTAATTGGATTATTTATTTATTTATTTACTGTGAAGCTGGTTGAATTCTTGTATATTCTGGATATTAATCCCTTGTTGGAGGTGTAGTTTGCAAATATTTTCTCCCATTCTGTAGGTTGTCTTCCCGCTCTGTTGATAGTTTCTTTTGCTGTGCAGAAGCTTTTTAGTTTGATATAATTCTATTTGTGTATTTTTCCTTTTGTTGCCTATGTTTTGGTGGTCATACTCATAAAATCTTTGCCCAGTCCTACCTCCTCAAGTGTTTCCCCTTGTTTTCTTTTAGTAGTTTTATGGTTCCAGGTCTTAAACTTAACGTCTTTAATCCATTTTGAGTTGACTTTAGTATATGGTGAGAGGTACACATCTAGTTTCATTCTTCTGCATATGGATGTCCAATTTTCCCAGCACCATTTATTGAAGAGGCAGTCTTTTCCCCAATGTATGTTCTTATTGCCTGTGTCAAAGATCAGTAGCTGCAAGTCTATGGGTTGATTTCCTGGTTTTCTATGCTGTTCCATTGGTCTGAGTGACTGCTTTTATGCTCCTACCACGGTGCTGTGGTTACAATAGCTTTGTACTATAATTTGAAGTCAGATAGTGTTATGCCTCAGGCTTTATTTATTTTTTTTGCTCAGGATTGCTTTGACTATTTGTGGTCTTTTGTTGTTCCATATGAATGTTAGGATTGTTTTTTCTATTTCTGTGAAGNGTATCACTTTGGTCCCCAAGAGATCTGATCTTATGCAATCCTATTAAAAATTGGCCATGTACAGACTCCTTTGGTGTCCCACACCAAATTTCAAAAATCTTAAATATAATGCTATTTGGAAGAAACATATGCCTGTCACCATTCCTCCCTCAAGCCTTCTTGGCAGAGATGCTATAATTTAATGCAAGGTTTAGAGGTGTGCTTGACTAACACAGGTTTGCTAACTTGCTGTTACATCAAAGAGTGTATGACTTGCCATTTTCCCTAGCAATTAAGGAGGGAGACAAAGACTGCCTCAGANAAGAGTGTATGACTTGCCATTTTCCCTAGCAATTAAGGAGGGAGACAAAGACTGCCTCAGACTTCTTATTCATTAACATCAAAGTTCTGTAAGATTATTATTTTTTCTCAAAGACATTGGTGAAAATAAATGTATCTTAAGTTGAGGAAGGTCTTTTTATGCATTAAACCAAAGGCAGAAACTAAAAAGTAAATTTCACTATATAAAAAACAAATACATCCATAATAAAAAGAAAAAGAACTCTAGTCTTTAAAAATTATGAAACACACCCTACATCTTGATTTCTGAATACCATTCTTCAATAAAAGTTACCAGGGCTCCTTGGGAAAATAGTTGCTTCTAGTCCTATACAAGGAAAAATGCAAGATGAGCCTGGAGCATCTTGTGCCAGAAAGGAAGGAAATGCTCAAAAATGAAGAAAAACGAGGCATGTCAGAAGGACAAAGGGGTCAACTTCAACAGTTCCCAATGGCTAAAGCTGAAGTAATTTGAACACTTTGATAAATAGCCATATCATTGGATTTTAGCTGAAAAAAATACAATAAATATCAATGAGTTCACACTGGCATAAAAATGATTAGATAAATCACTGTGGATGCAGGACAGTTCTCTGGGTAGCCTTGAACTGACCCAGTTCTCCCCTCTTTCTTGCTTGTAGTTCTCGGAATAACTGTAGAATGTGCTGGGAATACAATATCCTGAGATAGGGAGGTACTGCTTGAAACAGCCTGAGATTTGTTGCTGTCCTTCCCAGGGAATGTAAAGTCTTGAGTGAGGGAGGCAGTGCCCAGGACAGCCCAGGCTTTGTTCCTCCCTACCATGGAAGTAGATATNCCATATTGTTGACTTAAATTAAGAAATAAGTATAGAGAGCTTTTATAGATATAGATATATAGGTACATAAATGTGCATATACATGCATATATCTGTGTATATGTGTACATATATCTGTATATACATATTTGTGTGTATGTATGTATATATACACACATATATATATTTGAAACTTATAACAGTATGTAGAATCCCTCAAATGATATCAGAAATGGCTATGATTTAGAAGATGACTTGAGAAGATGATGCCAGAAGTCAGCAAAAAAGAGCTTAGCTTATTTACCTTTCCCTATATTTTTTAGAAAAGATTTTTAAATGTATAATTACCTTGAGAATTCCTAGTGTTATAGTTACTGAAGAGATTGTAATCTTAGAAGCAATAAACTTATATCCTCAGTACACGTATCATTTATTTTAAATGTATGCTTAATTGCATAAGTCATAAATAGAAACCATTGACTAGAAAAATCTTAGGGAAATTACAGTGGCCAGTGGAATTACTTCCTCTCACCATGGCATGTGACCCCCACTACCACCACCACACACAGTCCATTGCCCTGTACTAATCTCAACTTCAAGCAGAAATTTTGTAAATTCCTTGTTTTTTCACATTAAATCCACTAACTCTCCAATATTACACCATGACTTTTCTCATAAACAACAAAATAGCAGGAAGTTGAAAGTGAAGAGAACTTCATTAGCACCAGGGAGGGGTATCACTTTGGTCCCCAAGAGATCTGATCTTATGCAATCCTATTAAAAATTGGCCATGTA
>NW_007729741.1:81136-83113 GCF_000696425.1 Galeopterus variegatus | reverse complement strand
CAGTTCCTCAGCTGTGGTCCAAGTGGGGCATGCACAGTCGAGACTCCATTTGCCTGGGCAGCTTTCTTGAGCCTTGGGGGACTGGTTCACAATGGATCCTATGTATCTTTTGTCCCTTGCTGCCTATCTATAAGTAATAAATCTGCTTTATGTAACTTATGTATAATTGTGTTCTGTCTCATAGTACTCACACAAGCTGGTAACCAGTGAACAGTGAACCTGTCTCACAGGGTGGGCAGGGAGAGGGAGAATAAGTTTTCCTTGCAAGAATAACAATCACTAACTATGGAAGGAATGAATAAAATAGAAAATTACCATTAGAATGACATAACAATAATTTCTGCAGGCAAGATCTATTTATGAAGGTTTAAATTAATGGGCAAAACTTTAGGTGAAGCAGAATATTTGCATAGCTTCAAAATACCTCAAATCAATTAATTACCCTAGTGATTGTAACATATGATCACAAATATTTTCACATCCTTACCTCCAGATAGTAAAGATTAATTCGCCTTCTTTTGAATGTGGGGTGACCTTAGTGATTCTCTTCTAAAAAATAAAGTATTGAAAGAGAAAAATCAAAACTGCAGTGATGAAACCTAGCTAACAAGGTCAACGTCACCAGTTTTAAATTGTGTTGATATCAAGTACTCTCTGGAATGATATGATGAGAAGATGTAAAAGTTAGAAATTGGGGTCTTAATCTACCTCTAATATGATAGGAGAAGAGCTAAGAGAACAGCAATAGTCTATTTGAGAAATTATTGACACTGAGCAAGAAACTTAGCCTATGTGAATCTGTAAAATGAAAATAATACTATTTTACTGTTATCAGAGCTTTTCTACGAATAAAGCACAGCATTAGATATTAGAGTGATCTAATAGTTAAACAAGCACCTAGTCTGCACTTATTTTTTGCAAAACAAAGCAAAACAGAAACATTCAAATTAGTGGGTTTACAGCCAGTATGAATCTGGCCCCCACATCATGCGGATGAGGGGGGACAATCAGCTTTGCGTCTAATGAATATTCATAATCAATCAATCAATCAAATAAAGGGGGATTTTAGAAATAAAAAATAATAATAATTGGTCAGCCTACCTGAGGGTGGTGTGAGTGTGTGTATTTGTGTTGAGATTGATGGAGTAGGAGGCAAGGAGAAAGAATTAAGCAGGACTAATCCTCCAGAACAACCCCAACTCCATATGTACGTATGTACAACTTAATTAAGGGTTAAACATAATACTATCCTGTCAGATGGCTCCTCTTGTTATATGGCTTCAAGACCCTATACAGTCAGAGTTACATCATTTATTAGGTTTAAGAAGGTATACCAATATACCTATAGGTTACAAAATAGATTTAATTCCTATTTATTCATTTAAATATTGATTCTCATTCTGTGTGGCCACTAATTGTCTTATGGGATCTTGGTTCCTGTTACATTCTGCTAGACTGCCTCAGGCAGGTCAAAATCTTCCTTGAGAATATTGTATTTCCATTGCCATAAACTGTCCTTCTGTTTGGATGTCACTTTGCTAATATTACTCCCTCTGCCTGAACTAAACTTACCCTCCCTCTTTCTAGAAAAGCATATTTATGATTATATCTGTATATTTTATTATTACTTTAACTAGCTTTTCCAATTTGGCAAAATCTCTCATATTGTATTACAAAGACTTTCTTTGAGGTTCAGATTTCATATATGAGCCATATAATAATACTTAGTATTAGCCACATGCCAATGGAAGGTCCTAAAATATTTCACAAAATTCAGCTACGCAAACATGCTGATATTCAGGCAAAGAAAGCTGATGTACAAGAGAAGACATATATTACAAAATCTTTTAAAAATCTAAATAATCATTAATTATCCTACCAAAAATAGTCTTTGAAGTCTTTCATTTCTAATTTTCTGTTCAAACTTCTTTGTTATATTCTTCCATTAATGGTCCATTTACAACAAAATAATGTTTT
>NW_007729741.1:78515-80587 GCF_000696425.1 Galeopterus variegatus | reverse complement strand
TGTACAAGAGAAGACATATATTACAAAATCTTTTAAAAATCTAAATAATCATTAATTATCCTACCAAAAATAGTCTTTGAAGTCTTTCATTTCTAATTTTCTGTTCAAACTTCTTTGTTATATTCTTCCATTAATGGTCCATTTACAACAAAATAATGTTTTAAAAAAAACCACTTTAGATATTCATTATTTCAGGTAGGGCAATTTACCTGGATGCCTATCATGTACAGGAAACAAAATGTTAATGGAATAGGGCCTTTTTATTCTACCTAAAGGGTATTTCTGCTTCTGAATATGTTTTAGAAAAGCACTACAAATAAATTATCACAAAGTTACATACTGAGATCAGTGAACAGGTGTGTATGAGCTCCATCCTAAATGGAAATAACTAGAAAACAGATTCTTGGTAATTTCCTCATTTAACTGATAACAATGTTAAAATTTCAGCAGCTTTTGGTTCAGGGGAGAGGAAGAAGAATTACAGGGAATGATTTAGGGAAACAGAGAGAGCAAGCTTCCCCATAATGTTTTCATACACAGTCATATAAGAATAATTTATTGAAATCGATTTGTCTTTTGTTTCTGCTGTAACCTCCCATTTTTTCTTTTCCCAATAAGACAGTCAGGCCCTTCTTGGAGAAGTTTGTATGCAAGTAGCTCATTAAAGAGATTATGCTTGGTTGATGTGTCAGGGTGGGTGGGGAGGGGAGAAAGTAGAAAGAGGGAGGAAAGGGAGAGAATGTAAGAGAAAGGTGAAAGAACTTAGGTCTGAGGAAGGGACAGAATTGGGTAGATAGAAAACAAGATGTCTTGTAGCCCAGCAGAGCCAGTTCTGAGGAAATCTCAAAGGATGGAGATGGAACATGAAGTAAAAATAAGCTTGACCCTGGATCCAGGGCTCTCGACATCTGCAAAGATGTTCATGTTGAGTCTGAATGTACCAAGACAGAAATAACCACCTCAGATACTCACGGTGGTTCTGCTAAACTCCAGATTCCTCTTATTGTCCACAATGTATCAGTCTGTTTTCTACAATTTTAAGTTACATCTCCAATATGCATGCGCGCGCGCGCGCACACACACACACACACACACACACACACACACAGCCTCTCCAGAGTTTTGCTGTTGTCACCCTGCCCCCCGCCGCCTCACTGCTCCTGCACACGGGCTGTGTGGATTCACTTCCCTTCCAATCAATGGAAGCTGACAACAACGGGCCAGTTCATGTCTTTGCAATGGTGCTTTCCATTGCATTTTAAAGTTAATTCCGTGTCTGCCAAGGACTCCTGCCTTGTACTAGCACCCTCCGGTTTAAGAAAGCAAATAATTTTTTGAAACATTAATGGTGTTGCTACTTTCAAGAAGAAATCTCTCAGTGGAATAAATTCCTCTTACAGAAGGATTAATGAGCTTTGCTCTGTGTAGCTGCCAGAAAAGGTAGCACATGGCTTCTCTCCAAGCAGAGATCTTTGGCTGACATTCTTTGACAAAGGTGTTTTTCAAGAACTCTTTAGGATTAAAGGAAAGTCTTAAAAACCATCTAATACTGTATCTACCTCTAGGAAGGATAAGCTTTATGTGGTAGTTAACAATTGATTTATACTCTACTCCATATGGTTATAATCCTAATTTATAAAAATCATTTCTCATTTTAGGATGCTGGGCAGTAATATCTATGCCTGAAAACAGTAATTCCCACCCTGGCTGTGCATCAGGGTCATTTGTGGAACTTTTAAAAAATCCATGTGCTCAGGCTCTATTTTTGAAGTTTGGAGACAATATTAAGAAACTCCATCGTAGAAAGTTGTTATCAAAATGAACATATCTATCTATATTCTGTTTCTGACATAAGAAGTTAAATGGCAGCTGCCTAATAAATAAGAGAATCGAAGAAATATAGTAAATCTGAGCTATAAAGGCTGGAAATTTGATAGCTAAAATATTTAATATTTCAAAGTTCCAAAATGTATGTAGAATTAAAAATTATTGCACAAAATAAAAGAAAAACCATACAATGAATTTATAGTGTTAATCAATAGTACATACCACAAACAAACAATTAAAGTTTT
>NW_007729741.1:69980-77743 GCF_000696425.1 Galeopterus variegatus | reverse complement strand
CATACAATGAATTTATAGTGTTAATCAATAGTACATACCACAAACAAACAATTAAAGTTTTATTCACCTTAGAAGAGTAAGTAAAATTCATAGTTGAGTTACTGGTAGATTTTTATAAAAGGAATAAATATGGTTTTGCAAAGCATTTCTTCACACAATCAGAGGTAAGGAATCATTGGCTGTTATTATTTTACATAATTGTTAGCACTTTATTTCTTCTGTACCTTCTTTAGATGTTTTATTTATATTGCAAAATAGATCAAATCAATACTATATGTTATGACCTTGATGTGGCAGACTCCTAGCTGTTTTCCGAAATCTGTCCTCCCTATCCTCCCAGTAACAGAATTATTTGTTCACATTGCTACCAGACACTCACAATTTCCAGTTTCCCAGTGGCCATGCAACTAAATTATTTTCATTTTTAATGACATAAGGCATTTCCATGAGGGCTCCTTAAAAGAGAATAGTTCCTGTCCCATTGTCCCTGACCTGTGTTCTCTTTCATTCCGTCCCATCAGCTGAAATGGTGATGACTATAGCAATCTCAGAAGCCCTAAGTTAAGCCAATGTATTAGTGTTCTATTGCTGCTGTGACATATTGCCACAATGCAGTGGCTTCAAGCAACACAAATTTATCATCTTATAGTTCTTGAGGTCACAAGTCTAAAATCGTTCTCACTGAGCTAAAGTCAAGTGTGTCCACAGGGATGGTCCTTCTGCACACTCTAAGGTAGAAGTCTATTTCCTTGCCTTTTCCAGGATTTAGAGGCAACTTTCTTTTCTTGGTTGTGGCCTCTTGCTCTATGGCTAAAGCCAGCAGCATGTCATCTTCAATGTCTCTCTCAACCTCTGACCTCTGCTTCCATTGTCACCTTGCCTTCTCTGCCTCTGACTTTCCTGTCCCCCTCTTATAAAGACCCTGGTATTTACATTGGGCCTACCTGGATAATCCAGGGTGATCCCATCTCAAGATCTTTAACTCCATCACATCTGCAAAATCCTTTTGCCATGTCAAGTGGCATATTAACAGGTTCCAGGGATTAGAATGTGTAGAAGGGCATTATCTGGCCTACCACAGCAATCGACAGCATAAAGCCCTAAATGCTCTCAAGGAGCAGGGCCACCCACCAGTGTAAGAACACTCATCTTGTTACTAAAGGCACTTAATAGAAGGTAAATTTCTTTGTTCTGTAAACCATTGAATTTGGTAGTGGGGTGGTGATCACTTTGTTACATCAATCTAGCTTGAACCTAACACATCCGTTTTGCATTTCTGTATGCTATGGCAAAGAATATTTAGAATTGTTAATCTGATTAACCACAGAAATTTATAATATGACATTTCTTTATGTATAAGTTATTATCCTATAATGATGCAGCATTTACTGTGTGTTAATCTGTAACATTTATTTGTTTTTAAAGTAAATTTTACTTATTATAAAGACTTTTTAAAGAAAGTCACCTTAGAAATTAAATGTAAAGTGAGGCTGTGGTCCTGTGTAAGTGTCAGAATTGATGATCTTGACCCTTGGATTCCAGATGGATCATTAAAAAAAAAAAGTCGTGCCAGTTATTCTCTAATATCATACTGTGTGCTCCATCTGTTAGCCCACTTGCCTTGGTTAGGGGCTGCTGGTCTGGTTTACTCTCCACTACTCCACAGCGACAGAACTCGACTGGCATATACACATATTATGTATATGTGCTCCATCTGTTAGCCCACTTGCCTTGGTTAGGGGCTGCTGGTCTGGTTTACTCTCCACCACTCCACAGCGACAGAACTCGACTGGCATATACACATATTATGTATAATGATAAGTATTTAGAATGTATATAGTAGAAGGATTCTAGTGCACCTAGTCTAGTAAGTATAAAAACCAACAAGAGTAACCAAGAAGTCCTAAGTTTGGGGGGGCAAACATTGAGTGCTTCTTTATTCCTTTTATATTTAGGTTAGAGTTCAAATCCAGAGCATTTATAAATTTTAGCTTGAAGTCTACTGAGTTTATAATAAAAACTCTAGTTAATAGTCATATAGTCAAAAGACATTGGAAATTGTGTCTGAAGTTACTAAGCTGGTTCCTGAGAGATAACTAGAATTGGGTTTTTACTATCTAATTTAGTGAGTCAGCTCAGTGTCTCATTCAAAATTGTCATTTATGCAAAAAAAATTATTGTTTTGAAAGCTTAAAATAAATTTCCAAAACCATTGTATGCTCTTATTTTACTAAGGACAAATATTAAGATAATAAAATGAAATCTATAAACTTCCTGTAGACAGGGAGGTCCTGAATTTCCTGCATCTTGCACAATTTCTGGCACATAGAAAGATCTCCATGAATGTATGCTCAACTAGTGATCTTAACTAGGAACTGTATACTTAAATCCATAATGCTCACTGTGATGGTCTATAAATCATAGGATAGCAGATTAAAGAGGTGATATATTTATTCATGCTCTGCACTGTTTATTATAGCAATATCTATAGAGTTCTGGACCCACATTACTTTCTGCTACTTCATGGCAGATATGTAGGTGAAATACAGATAGCATGAATTAGAGCAGCTAGAATATGAACACAATTCAAAAGCAGAAGTTGCACATTCCTCTACCACCATTCTAGAATATGTTTCTTTTCTTTTAAAGTCTACCCAAAGACAGCACATATAGAACCGTAGTTTTTGCCACTTTTACTGCCTTTTCCTAAAATATTCCTCCTTTGGTGTCAGTCTTCAGCTAACACATGCTTGGTGAATCATTTAAAATACAAAATCTTTAGGTATAAAATCTGTTCAGAAGGAAATCTTTTTATGTAAAATATAAGCAGGCCAAGAGAGTGACAGGTGTAGTGGGGACAGAGTCACTACCTAGGCTTTGTCCACTACCAGAAGTCAGCAGTGACATTTACAACAAACTAGGGTTGGAGAGGGAAGAGAAGGCAAGAAAAAAGATTAAATGATGTTTGAAAGGGATCTGGAATGTTGGTTTGGCTCCTAAGATTACCATCTGAACTCCATGAGGCTGCAAGCAGAGGTTCCTGTCTTCACCCTGGGGGTATTAGTCTGTTTCTGTTGCTTATAAAAAAAATATCTGGAACTGGGTAATTGATACAAGAAAACAAAATTTATTGCTTATAGTTTCTGAGGCTGGGAAGTCCAAAGTCCAGGGGACATATCTGGTGAGGGTCTTGGTGGTGGTGATGGTGACCCAGGGGTTTCACATGGCAGAAAGTGGGGGAGCAGAGAGATAGCAACCTCCTCATTCACTTCCCTTTTAAAGCCCTCAGAACCATGCCCCTGACCACCATTGTTAATTCATTCACTACTGCATGTTTCTACAGTCTAATTACCCCTTCAAGGTCCCACCTTTAAATTTCCATAATTGGTAATTTTACAGTGGGGATTAAGCTTCAGTGGCAGGGTGGCATCCAGTCTACAGCATCAACTGGAACTAAAATGAAGAACATTGTAGTAAAAGACACTTTATAAACCCAAAGGAGATATGTCTAATGACTTCCAGAAATAACAGGGTGCGAGTTTTAGGAGAAATGCTCATCAAAGATAACCAAGTAAGAATTGGTGGCATATTGGTTACCATTAAATGTAGGTTTGGGAAACAGGGGTTTAGCAGCAGGAAAAACTAGAAAACTCAAGGGCAAATGGTCTTTACTAAGGATTTTTCAGGCTGTGGCTTGAAAGGACAATAACTAAAGGAAAATAGGCAAAGATAACCAAGTAAGAATTGGTGGCATATTGGTTACCATTAAATGTAGGTTTGGGAAACGGGTTTAGCAGCAGGAAAAACTAGAAAACTCAAGGGCAAATGGTCTTTACTAAGGATTTTTCAGGCTGTGGCTTGAAAGGACAATAACCAAAGGAAAATAGAAAAGCAGACTTTGAGTGGTGATATTCTGTTAAGAGATCAGAGAACTTACTCAGAACCGGACAATGTTTCTGATTCAGATTTTATTGCAAAATCTTTGAATTTAAAAATGTAGAAAATAATAAGAAATAAAACAAAATTTTCTAAATCCCCAGGTAAGTTTCAATCAATGTAATGAGATTATAGGTGGGAAAACCCATCTGTAATTTTAGCGTGTAATATGGGAAGTGAAGGACTTGAACACACGGAACGTTTCCTTTTTTTATTATTTTTTTCTTTTCTTAATTATAGCGGGGACTGCTTACTCTGCCAGAAATCAAGTGCTATGAGCCATTTCCTAGATGCGATTTTGTTGGACAAACTGTACCAAAATGAATCATTTTCCTCTCAATAGTCCAGGACTCAGGTGTACTGGTAGTGATGGTTCGTGTGGTAACGAATGGAATAAAGCTCCACGTAGTGTTATATGAACAGTCAGAACTTCAGCCTTGGTATTCATTTAAGTTAGTAAAGTGTGGAGTCCAGGAGTCATGACTCAAAATTCTTATGTTTCCTTCTGACCTCAAACAGATTTTAAAACCTGTCATCACTGACTTGTTCCATGCTGTCTGTACATTGAGTTATTGAGTGTAGCAGTCAGCCCCAACTCTCCCAGATAGCTGTGATAGTCCCCCATCACACTTTTGGAAATCAAGTTTAGTTCAGAAATAGAATCAACAAAAACAATAACAAAAAATCAAAAAGTCTTTCCTAATGCATCACTTTTCTCATCTTGATCATAGAGATAGTGACTTCTTACATTTTCTCAAATATCCCATGCCTGACGCCAAATCTCCCAGGTTCTTTAAGACCACTTATTAAACTGCAATTTCTTTACATTATTTCTGAAGGGAAATTTTAATTACTTCAAAACCACTCTTTCGCTGAAAAGGACATACTCTGAAACGAGTAGCAAATGCTACATGTTTGCTGATGAACTTAAGTGGGGCCATGCAAAATGGCAGACAGAACACAGCCTGTGAAGTTCGGAGATTGGGGCTCATTCTCAACTCCGCACTCACTAGCAGCAGGATTCTTGGGCAAATCAGTCAACTTCTTAACACCCGCATCTCCTCATTCAAATAAATACCTGCAATGCCCACTTCAAACTGCAAGGTGCAAATATGTGCTCATCCTAGAAGCTGTAAAGTGTAACTTTAGTTATGATTATTACAAATACATAATAATGTGTCCTTAAAAACATTCTGTAGGTCAGTTGCCTTTGCATTATAACTGCCTCTTTCCAATATGTAGGATTTCTTCTGTCATGTTTGTTGGCCTGTGACCGGCAAGCAATTACAATGAGTAATTCCATTTTAGAAGATAATAAAACGTGATATCGTAACTACCCACAGAGCCTCAAAAGTATTTATGTTTCCTCTAATAACCTGGTGTGATGCTGTTAATCTTGACAAAGCCTTCCTGGCAGGTGCTGGGGAGCTGAATCTTCATATTCTCTCCCTGTTTGCTGACTCTTCCACAGGGAAGACTCCAAGCTATTAAAATGCAATGGCCCTGCTCTATTTTTAATTACATTTAGTTTATTAGAGGAACAATCAGATGCATATCAAATACTGGTAACTGACTTTCCCCCATTACCTCAATGAGGGCCTGGAACATTTCATCATTTACAAAATGGGTCACAGGGAGCTATTTCTTCACCATAAGAAGTTAAAACACAATTTAAAGGAGTAAGAGAAATGTATCACTTCCAGAGGGACTGGATTCTTCATTGATAATTTCCCCTTTGATCTAGTTAAGCTTTTTGTTCAAAAACTCACCATCATAAACTTTATGTAAATAAGTAGGTATTTGCTAGGTATGCATCAGGATGGAAACTCCAAACTTCTTTTCCATATCAAGTACAGAGTCACCATGAAATGAACTATAAAAGTGTAATATAATATTTTCTTTGGAAGAACTCTGTAGGTTGTAAGGTATCAACAAACATAATTCTTGCAGTTCTGAAAAAAATAAGCTGTGCAGTTGACCAAATCAATTCACTTCCTTTCAATACACAGCATTATAAAAGCTGTAATTTCATGCATTATTATGTGTAAATAGAAGTTAAGAATGCCTTCCATTTTATGTATAAAGAAATGTATATACCAAAGAAAAATAATATATTTTCCACATTTATCACAAAGTTGTTTTTTAATTCCATTTGTTAACTGAGTCTATATTTTGGGCAAATGGCCATTATCATTAATCACCTAGAGCAGTGGAAACATGGCAAGGTGTGAAATGTAGATTGTCTTTTTTTATTCTCTCCTTTTCAGTTTTGAGAGTGGGGTTATGTCATTGTTTCCAAACGCTGTGTAGAACTATTGCAAAATGAAAAGCACAGATGCAAACAGGGCAAATGATTGAAGAAAGTATTAGGTAGGAGTGCTTGATTTGAAAGGATCAAATATCAGGGTATGTGTTTATTTTTTGTTTTGTTAAATATTAAATTCTACTCTGGGTGAATATTATAGTTCCTATTTAATCCCTAGAAGCTCCTATTTTTAAAAAATAGTCAGTGCTCCCCCCCAATAAGTTGAGATGAATTTAAAAAAGGGGGAAAAATTCATTACTTAAGAAGTATTTCCCAACTTTAGAAAAAGTGAAAAAAATAAAGATCATATATCTCAGATTTTTGTTTTGCTTATATCTGTTTTCCTCTAGACTTTGTAGAAATGTTATGTTTTTGTTTACTTCATCTTCTTCCAATGTTTAGGAATAGAATGACAACAAATGATAAAAAATTGAGGTATGTAGAAATAAATATGCAAACAAATACATTTACCATATATTTTAATCATTGAAAATCAATAAATATTCCTAAGAATCAATTAATATATTCAATGAATATGTATACAGCATCTTCTATGCTTCATTATCTTAATCACTGAAGACAGAGTAGGAAAGAAAACACAGTCCTGCCCCCCGTGTAGTTTTAGACTCATGTGTAATGAAACACAATTCAAAGTAATGACATTTTTGTGAGTGTTACAATTAAAGAAACCACTAAAATTATAACAGTTTGAGTGGGATAGGTAAGGGGAGAGTTAAGGAATGATTCACTGAAAAAATTATATTTACCCTAAGACCTGAAGGATAAGTAGGTGAAAAAGGATAGTGGGCTTGGGTTCTAAGGTGACAGAATATGTCTCTGTGAAAGCCTTGAGGAGATAAAAAGCATGGCAGCTTGGGGACTGAAAGAAGCCAATATGTCTGCAGCTTATGGGTGGGTGACATTAGGTAAAACTGGAGAATACAGGCAGTGGCATATCGCACAAGACTACTGGACACATTAAGAATCTGGGACCCTATGAGAACAATGGAAAGCCACTTGAGGCTTTAAGCAGGGTGGTAACTAATTTAAATTTTACAAAGTTTACCCTGGCTTCATTATAGGATATCGAGGGAAGTGAGAGTGTTTACATAGACTCCTGTTAATGAAGAACAGCAAAATTCTCCCACTCTACAAATAGTAGGTCATAATTTCAAAAAGACAAATAAGCTTTGTTATTACCATTTCTGTCTTCACCAGTACAAAGTAATGGTGGCTTCTACAAGGATAGTCAGCAAAAACAGAGCAAAGTGCATAGATCGGAAATATATAAATGAAACTGCAAAATAAGACTTAGCAGTCGTTTGAAGATGAGGGGTGAGAGAATGGGAAAAGTCAAGAATACTTCAGATTTTACACTGAGAGCCTACGTGCCATTTGAACATTCTGGAACAAGAGCTAGTTTAGGGGAATAATTGTGCTTAGACCCATAATTAATACAAGAGACAGTAAGATATTTCTAGCCCTCACAGAATTAGTTAAATGTCTGAATCCAAATTCTACA
>NW_007729741.1:67198-69302 GCF_000696425.1 Galeopterus variegatus | reverse complement strand
GGAGCGCCGCTGCGCTCCCAAGCAGTGCACTGTAGCAGTGCGCCACCGGGCCGGCCCAAAATTGAGACTATTTAAAAGGTAAATGGTACAATACTGATTTTATGGATAGTACAAGTTCTGAAGAAGAGCATCAGTATGAGCTGAAGTGGTCAGAAAAGGAACATTATGGAAATTATGTAATTTGAACTGTGCCTTGATGAAACAATAGGTTTTGGAATGGGAGACTGAGCCAAGGGGCAGTGGGTAGTTATGCTTTATTGAAGTACAGGGTTCCTGTGCAAGAGAAGGGATATATGGAAGTGCAATCTTGGCAGATTCTGGGTGGTCTTGAAAGCCAGAAATAGAAGTTGAACTTGAAATAGTAGATATTATGGAATGATCGTACGAGAAAATTAGATGTTCTTGCTGATGGTAGTGATAGTCTGAATTGATTAGCGGATCAGACTGGAGACAGAGAATGTCAACAGTATGTCTGTGACAGGATTCCAGGCATAAATCAACACAGCTCCGGACCTCAGAAATGTTAGTGGAAATGAAGAGGTAGAGTAATTATTTTCAAAACTATACTGTAAATTATTTCAAATAACCTGATAAGACTATAGAAACAAAATTATGAGCATTTATGCACCCACCACCCATCTTTATCAAATCTTATTAGCATGTTTTATGTGCTTCAGATCTTTCTTTTCCTTAAAAAACATATATAACTGGCATCCCCTCTTTGCTTTTCTAAAGAGGTAACTACTATTGTGAATTAAATGTTTATCAATTCCGTGTGTCTGTTTTACTGCATATTTACAGATAAGCACTGTAATTTATCATTTTGCTGCTTATTATAGTTTAAACAGCAGCAAACTGTACATTTTGTTCTATAACTTACTCTTTTTACTCAACACTATATTTCTGACATTTAGCCATATCAATAGATGATGTTTGTTCTTTTTAAACACACTATAGTTTTATGTTACAACCATAATATGATTTAGATTTATATTCTTCAGGGATAGGCATTTAGGATGTTTTCAGTTTGGAATATTAAAAGCAATGCCCCAGAAAACATTCTTGTATTTCCTTATTTACAAATCCTATTTACTTTCTTTCTATATATCTCAAGAAGTAGAATTTAGTGGTTGTATGGTTATTAGCTATTGTTAATTTATTCTTCAAAACAGTGGTTTCTGTTTGTACCAACTGTATTGCATATGCGTTAGTGGATCTCCATATCTGTGTCAATACTTGGTTTTGCCAGTTTTTGTCAATCTAATAGGCATTAAAGGATTTCTAATGGCAGTTTTAACTTTTATTTCCATGTTTACAAAGGTATAGGCCATATGTTCCTTATTGGGCTTCCTTCTTTGCAGATTGTTTATGTATTCTGCATATTTCTTATTGTATTGATTGTGTTCTTATTGATTTATAGGACTCCTTTATGTATATTGGAAAAACTACTCTCATTCCAAATCTTTGCCTTTTAGTCTAAATGGTATCTTCTGTTGAGCACATAAAAAACTGTGGTTAAGAGTACATGTGTTTTCTTTATATTGTTTGCACTTTTCTTCATCCTATTTAAGAAATCCTGTCCTATTTGGAAGTTTTAAATTATATTTAGCTCTTCACATTCAGGTCCTTAATTTACCTGAAAGCCATGTTGGTGTGTGGAATGAGGGACACATCTGATTTTACTTTATATTCTATTTTTTGACAATATGTATAAAACAAGTTATCATTTCTCCCTTTATTTGTAATACCAATTCTGCTAAATTTAAAATCATCTTATATGTGTAGGTCTGCTTGGCAATCCTCTAATTTGTGCCATTGGTGTAGTTTTGCTGATTTCACAGTTCTCATTATTATATGGTATAGAGCTATAAGTCTAGGTATCTGGTAGACCAAGTCTCGCTGCCTTATTCATCAAAATTTCTGTATTTATTTTCTGCCTGTTTCTTCTTACACATGAATTTTAGGGTCAGTGTTTGCAATTCCACCAAAAAAACATATTAATAAATGAAATTGCAAATATATATATATTAATTTGAAGAAAATTTATATTTTGAGGATACTGATCTTTTCCAATCCACAAACAGGTGTAGCTCTTTCCACTAAA
>NW_007729741.1:64622-66485 GCF_000696425.1 Galeopterus variegatus | reverse complement strand
TTATATTTTGAGGATACTGATCTTTTCCAATCCACAAACAGGTGTAGCTCTTTCCACTAAATTGGGTCTCTTATATCTTCCATCATTATTTCATAATTTTATCCTCAAAGGTTTAGACATTTTTGGTCAGTTTTATTCCTAAGAAACTTATAGTTTTCATTGCTACTGTGAACTGAAGCTTTTTATCCCCCACATTTTCTAATTACTTTTTTCACTGTCATATAGGGTTTTTGTATGTTGAATTTTTAATCCTAAAACCTAAAAACTTACTAGAAAGTATCAACTCTCTAATAAGCTCTGAGTATAAAAATTGTTTTGAATAATCTATAAAATCATATTATCTTCAAATAAGAACAGCTATATTTCTTCTTTTCCAACTGTATTTTATTTTTGAATATAATGTAATAATTTCTGTATTTGATAACTCACTTTTATAGGATTACTTCTATTTTGGTTACTGATACATTGGGCTTATTTCTACTGTCTCACATTGTGTTTTCTTTTTTACTTTTCTTTATCTTTGCATCTCTTAAATGAGTTGTGTTAGTCTGCTTCCACTGCTGATAACAGAATACCTGAAACTGGGTCATTTATAAAGAAATGAAATTTATTTCCTACAGTTTTGGAGGCTGGGAAGTCCACAGGCCAGGGGGCACACCTAGCAAAGGCCTTCTTCTGGGTGGGAACTCTCTACAGAGTCCAGTACCCAGGGTATCACCTGGTGAGATAAGGAACATGAGCAAGAGAGAGCTAACCTTCTCACCTGTCCTTCTTATAAAGCCATCAGAACCACGCCCATTACTCCATGAATGGATCAATCCATTCATGAGGGCACAGTCCTCGCAACATAATCACCTCTTAGAGGCCCCACCTACCTTTCAAATACCATAATTGTATTTCCCATCCTCTTAAAACTGTTACAANAGGCCCCACCTACCTTTCAAATACCATAATTGTATTTCCCATCCTCTTAAAACTGTTACAATGGGGGTCAAGTTTCTAATACATGAACTTTGGGGGTACACATTTAACCAATAGAATGGGTCAATTTTTTAATATCATTTTTTTCTCCTTCTGTGGTAGGTAGACACAAAGATGATCCCCAATGATCCCTCCTTCTGTACTTAACGCATCTATGTAATCACTTCCCCTTGATTCTCTTCTAATGAATAGAACACAGCAAAAGCACTGGATGTCACTTCCAAGAATGGGTTATACAAAGAGGCCATGGCTTCTATCTTAAGAGTGCTGTCTCACGCATTTTTGGATTTCTCACTTTACAATAAGCCAGCTACCAGGTTGTGAGGCAGCTCTGTGGAGAGGCCCACCCAGGTGAGTAAGCATGAAAGCAATCTTCTGAGGCCTTCCACAGCCATGGGAGTGAGCTCAGAAGCAGATCAGACTCATCAGAGATGTGGACAAACGTAGAGATTATCAGAGTGCAAATAGTCTAAATAATGAACTTTGGATTTGGACTGGGTCGGGAGACAAATGATGACGGAATGTTACAGACAGATAGGTAACTGGAATCTAAAAGGTTCTTTGAAGAGAGTGGGAGTATGCAAGAATACAGGCAGTCTACACACGAGAGAATGTCCAAAGATGGGAAAGCCGACATAGAGATGTAATATGAAGAAGTGTAGAAGGAACTTTAAAAGGAAGGATCTTGCTGCAGAGGATAAGAGGAAAGTTGTGTGATGTGACTGTAGTTTTGGGCATCGTGGATCAAAAGTTTACATGGTCAAAGTTATTTAGCTCTTTGAACTAAAGGCTTTAGGGAAATACAAAAACCTATTAGGAAGTCTGCTTGAGTTTTGAGTTTTGCGATAACTAAAACAGCAACAAGATGTTTTGCTTATTTTT
>NW_007729741.1:61878-63424 GCF_000696425.1 Galeopterus variegatus | reverse complement strand
ATTTTCCTTTTAGAAGAGAGTTTGTGAAGAATTAGGAAACATACAAAGTATGTGTGCATGTGTTGGGAAAATATAAGGAAAATGGTTAGGGCCCCTGGGCCATTTGGAGTCTTGCTGGGTATCTGAGGTAGGTAGGCGGGTGCGCGTGGGTGTGCTAATGTGATTTTGCATGTGCATCCGGGGTTTTTTTTGTTTTGCATTATGGACTTGAGGACTAACTGCGCAGACACTCCAGGAAGCCATATTGGGTCAGCTGCTCCGACCTCTGAGTAAAGGCTATTATTTATTTCCTAATGGCTCCAAGGACCTTTTCCTATTACCTAGCTCGTAGACCTGCGTGTCAAGGGTTTGTGACCCAGTCTGGATAACGGGCTTGAGGGGGTCTGTGAGACCTAGCTCTAGCTTTACAGCATGCATTTATGTATTTATACCCAATTTTTTTGAAAAAAAAGAAAAAGAAAATAATATGTGTTCTTTTCGAAAGGGATCATAATAAACCAAACAATTATTTCTTGAAATATAATAAAACTGTCATTGGGAAGATATAGGAAAATGGTCAGGGCCCCTCAGATGTTCAAAATTTTGCTGAACATTTGATGTAAATAGGCCCGTGTGCTCAGGTGCTCCTTGGTTATCATCTAGTGTAATTGCACGTGTGCACCCACGTGTCCTGAGTTATGACTTAAGTAGAAAGGATGAGTGGCTCTGAGCCACGGCCTCCTACTCCCAGGATGCCCCTGGGGGAGGGGTCATGGGGAGGCCACTACTGCTGTTGGAGGCTGCTACTGCTGCTAGTGCCCCTGGGACCCTCCACAAGGACACCGCCACTGCTGGACCTGTAAGCTGCTGCTGCTGAGGAAGTTGAAGACTGTATTCGTGACGTCTGCCAACAGCTTCGGAGATCTTTCCTAATTATCTAGCATGGACCTGCGTGTAAGGGGTCTGGTGACCCAGTCTGTACAATGGGTTTGAAGGGTCTGAGCCCTAGCCCTGACAATGTAAGTGGAAACTTAGTATAACTAAAATAATAACTAAAATAATGGAACATTTTGGCTTTAGTTATGATTTGCCTTGCTTTACAACTGTACAATCTAATGAGATGTTTCATTACTGCTAAAGTCAGCTTATTAAAGAGTGGTGGTGACAGAAAAACAGAAAATTTCTAAATTAGGATCTTGAATAAACACTTTAAACCAATCTGTTACTTTAATTAAAACATTTATTTTCCATTTAAATCTTAAGTTTTTATAAACAAAAGCAACATTTTGCTTTAGTGGTATCCTTTTTTAAAATTTTGCCCATCCACTGTTTCCCAGGTTTGAATACTTAAAACAAAAACAGTCTTTTTGTTTTTGTTTTTTGTAATAGCACAAGTTATCATGGTATAACTCCTTTCCTACACTGAGGAATTACTATTCTTTAAAAATGTTTAAAAATAGTATTCTAGTCCATAAACTTTATCTTCCACTTTAGTCATATCCTGAATGTGTGTGTGTGTGAACATTTTTTATTATTTCCATTGTTCAGGAAGATCACAAATTTAAAC
>NW_007729741.1:58786-60580 GCF_000696425.1 Galeopterus variegatus | reverse complement strand
TGATATGCAATGCTCTTTTATCCCAAAATATTTCTTTCGGTATAACTCATTTACTTTAAAACCTTCGTGACAGGGCCCAGCATTATGTGTACAAACAGGGAGTAATAGATAAACTATTCCTTTAATTGTATTTAGTAAAACTGGTTTTGAATATTGTAGTTGCATAAGAGCAGGGACTTTTATCTGTTTTGTTTACTGATGTGGCCCAGACACCTAAAACAATGACTAAGAGATATCCATTGGATGAATTGTTGAATAATTGACTAGTCACTTGTGCTAATATGTTACTTCTCTCAGATCTACAAATAATACTCAATGTCTATACTGTTGAATTGAATACTAAGCAGAATCTTAAAAATACATTAAAATTCTCTAAAATTCCAGTTATTAAACACTAACATTACAAGGTAACCTGTGTATGTCTAACACTCTGAAACTCTGCCATGTTTGTGTTGTCAGTGTGAAACTGTATTGGCTTTTGTTATACAGGGAAAACAGTGTCCTCTCATACCACAAAAGTACATGTNACTGTATTGGCTTTTGTTATACAGGGAAAACAGTGTCCTCTCATACCACAAAAGTACATGTACAGCACCACAGTTTGTCATAATGGTAAGGCCTCTTCATTGTTGGCCTCCATCAGGACTCCTTACCTTGGGGTGGGTAAGGGATCTTTTGAATTATGTGCCTCTGAGCAACTTAGTCAAAGGTAAGCACAGAAAATGTGTTAATCAATATGAAAGTACACATTCTTTCCTGGTTTAAATAGGTAAAATGAAGATACAGAGTTATATGGAGTATTGTAATATAAATATTTGCAATTAATCATGTCAGAGATATTAGGGCCTTTAATTTATATATCTAATGTAAAATGTGAAATTCTCATTACTAAATTAAAATGTAAAAATGTCGGAATAGTGAAGGAACTTGTATATACTTATTGTTTACCATGAGTATGCTTCTGTATTTATTAAGTATATAAAGAGAATGACAGAGATCACACTTGTGTGTTTCCCAGAGTTTCAAAGAGTGTTTCTCTGAGCATTCAGCTAATCTAATGAGGGGGTAAGCATTCAGAGCTGACATGGAAATCATACCTGTTTGTTTACAAACAATTTCACTGACCGGTGGCAGAGCAACTATAGAATTACATGAATTTCTGAATGTTTATTTATTCCATCAAAGGTTCAAATAGTTTAAAAGGGAAAACATAGCAGAACCTTGGAAAAGAACTAAAAAAACCCACAAAATTTTAATGAAACTTTAGCAAAGCGATTAATTTGACTACAGACAAATGAAGTTGATGACAACAGAGAAGACTGAGGAAAGGAAATGGTGGGAAATGGGAAGAAGAGCAAAATGCTGTGAATTTAATCAAATACAAATCCCAGATGTGAGTAATCAACACGCTGTAATCAGCATGGAATGACATTGCATAGGAAATGCGTTACAGCTGCCAGCACTAGTGGGGGAGGATTGTCTTCTCACAGAGCACATACCTCATTTCATCTGATACAAACATCCCTTTTGTAGTCAAAAGAAGATGGATCCTAGAGGCTTAGTCTTTTCAATCACTATCCATAAGTAGCTGGTGCAGACCTTTGGAAGAATCTGCTTATACTTCCCCTGAGCTGTATTAGTCACAGACAACTATATGTTGCCCTTCCAAGAATTTGATGTTTAGACTTACTTTTCATTATGCTGGAAACTGAGAATTTTTATTGATTGAATCGGATAAATGTACATAATTGAAATAATATGTTAAAGCGGGACTTTTAGCAAGAGAATATAAGA
>NW_007729741.1:53065-58082 GCF_000696425.1 Galeopterus variegatus | reverse complement strand
CAACTATATGTTGCCCTTCCAAGAATTTGATGTTTAGACTTACTTTTCATTATGCTGGAAACAGAATTTTTATTGATTGAATCGGATAAATGTACATAATTGAAATAATATGTTAAAGCGGGACTTTTAGCAAAAGAATTTAAGATATTATTTTCTCTCACTGCAACTATGGAAAAGACACAGCAGCCATGGCAAATCTTATTTTATAACAATAATTGTAAGTTATTAGCCCCATCAGTTCCGCAGAAAAGGACACATTTTTACACAGCAGCACCAGGGGAATGGGGACCCATTTTCCTGAGGCTCAACCATAACATCCTATGACATAGTAATTCCACTCAAAAGAACATAGCTTAAGAAAAAAATCAACAAAACAGGCAAAACCTCTTGTATATGAATAACTATTCCAGTGTTTAGAGTAGAAACAAATTTCCTCTAAACAAAAGAAATATAAAGTAAGTTATAATACATCCATATTACATATACAGCCACAAAAAAAGATTTTTCAAAGTATTTAATATGGGAAAACATACAAGAAATTTCATTTCACAAAAGTCAATAAAGAGTAAAACATTAATTTTTGTAAAAATGAATATGCAGTATATCTAATAAAATCTTAATTTTTATTCTTTATACTATATCTTTTTTCTAGGAAATCCACCTGAGTGAGCTCAGTTTCATGAATGTAAAACAAGTCCCCAGTCATTACCTTGTAGAACTGTGTGAAGCCAATATTTACCTGACTGCTGAATGTAATATTTAGGCTGAGAATGTAACATAAGTTATGTACACTTTGTAGCAGTTTTTCGCTAAGTGCTTCTTCTTTTTTTTTTTTTTTTGCTCCTTTGGTAAAAGTGTTCTTTGCTGTTTAAAGATTTGTAATATTCTATGTCTGGATGTTTTATTTATTCCTGGAGATAAACATGTGGGTGCACACATGCACACACATGCAAGCACGTATTTTTTTAAGCATTTACTCACAGAAAATCTGGAATGGAGACTTTGAAAAGCAGAAGGACATAGGAAATGCAGGAATGAGCAGGGTATAAGACTGACTAAAGGAACTGTCACTGTAGTACTGAGGCTTATATATTCAGTTTTTGTCTAAGACTTGATAACTTAATATATACTGGTGTTAGATGAAATGTTTTGATTGTCCTGTGTAGTTAGAGAATTGGGACTCAAGTATATGTATAAGAGCAGTTGTTCTTAGAGGGGGTTTTCATTTATGTTACATATATACATCTTAGGATATGCCACTACATATATATATTTACACTACATGTATATACATATATACATTTTAGGATATGACAAATCCTGGTATAGGAAATTAGAATTGTGATGGTGTATTAGTCCATTTCTGTGTTGCTATAACAGAATACTTGATACTGGGTAACTTATAAAGAACAGAGGTTTATTTGGCTTCTGATTCTGGGACGGCTGCATCTGGCATGGGCCTCAGGCTGCTTCTACTCATGGCGGAAAGTGGCAGGCAGCTGGTGGGTACAAGCAGATCACATGGCAAGGGGGAACAAAGAGAGAGGAGGGGAGGTTCCAGGGCCTTTTAAACAACCAGCTCTCATGGGAACTAATAGAGCATTACTCCATCCCCGAGAGAGACCATTAATCCATTCATGAGAGATCCACCCCCATGACTCAAAGAGCTTCCGATACTGCCACACTGGCCATCAGATTTCCACATGACTTTTGTGGGTGAGAATGCATCCAAACTCTATCAGATGGTAAACCTTAGGCAATAAGAAAGGAATTCCCTTTGCTTTTTGAGAGATTTTCAGGGGTTTAGAAAGACATGGGGGCAATCCCATTAAAGGAAGGAGCATTGCACTTTTGTGTAGAGTGGCAAAATAGGAGCTAGTCAAAGAAACACCTGACCAAGGTTTCCTTCATCATAAGCTTGTAGAGCCCTAGAATAGCCAAATCTAATAGAACTTTATAAATTACCCTCCATGATTTACTTCCTGGCATGCATTCCTAAACCTCAGAGTTTTGTAATAAGTGTCAAGTCACAACACTACCACAGAGAATTAAGGAAAGGGTATGCCCTGCCCTTGTGCTAGAGAGGCAAAGAATAAATACTCTGCCCTCCACCAAAGTCAGTGATGGTAGCAAAAGAGCCAGATTAAGGGATGAAACTTTTAGGCAGCTGTTCGGGGTTCCAATTTAACAGGATAGCTAAAATATCACATAAAATGTAATGAGATAGAGAAAATGTAATTAATCAGAACTCTTCTCAAGCTGAGTATTATAAGTGTTTGAAAGGAATATTCTGACAAGCCACTAATGTTTAGTTTAAAACCCTCAAGGAATGTGCTTGTGTAACAGTGATAATCTACCTTCGAACAATGATGTTGCAGTTAACTTCAGGACTTTGTAGAGCAGAGGAAGGAATGCAAGTCTAAGGCTAGAGCTGAGTCACCTGAAACAGTGTACACCAGATATTCACTTTTCCCATAGGGCTCAGCCTCTTCTGTATGTCATGGCAAATATTTAGAAATGATCAGCTAGCACAAAATGGGTATGCTGTCCAGAGTGCCCAATCTTGGGACTGCCCCAGACAGCCCCATCCTGTGTCTGACTCTGGGACACCACAGTGGACCCCAAGGATGGCCATGTCCAGCACACAGCCATCTCCGAAGGGAGGGCATCAGCCACACTTGCTGGGATGTGGTGGGTTGAGGAGGTGGCTGGAGCTGAAGAAATGATCGCAGTCCTGAGCACAAGACAAACTGCAGGGATTCTCAGGAAAAGTCGCTGGGCCTTTGGAGAAAGATTAAAATTAGGACCAAAACCATTGTAATTCCTGCCATTGAAAGTTACTGTCTAATTTACAGATTGACTCTATGAGAGATTTTTGGGTTTTGATCACTGTTAGGCCTCTAGTGACTGAAGAGAGCTTTGTAAATAGTAGACCTTAATGATTATTTATTGAATATATGGAAGTGACCTCATTTTATACTCATGTGATAGAAGCAACTTAGACATTTGGGCTTAATAAGTAAGCAAATACACACGTACTTACATGTAAATGTATATGCATAATATACATATCTTACACAGAGAAGAAAATACATATTACAAGGAAATATACTAAAATATCAACAATGTTTATCCCTGGTGCAAGTTGTTACAGTGATATTTTCTTTTTCAAATTTTTCTGTATTTGTGAATTTTTCATCTAATTAGAATTAAATTATTAATGCTACTAAAAGAAATAAAATTAAAATCCACGAAAGTATGTCCTAATGAAAGGAATTAAATGAAAATACTTAATGGATAGCAAATTATAATCACAAATGACTTATGTTCAAAATCACCCGACATCACAAACCCTGCTCCATGTTTCACAAGCACAATTCTTTTCCATGTATGATTACCAAGTCCCATACCAGAAAGGAGTATTGTAGAAAGAAGAGATTTAAAAACCAATTAAAAAAAAAAAAAAGAGCATCCATTATTTTTCCTACCTGCAGAGTGGATGTTAAAAACTAATGGTAGCCAAAGTACTCTAGCTGGGGTTTAAACCCCATAAATGACTCATTGTTCCCCAGACAGCAATTGCATAGGAATTGAAAATATATACCTTTGCTTTTTCTATGTTCCAAATAACCAACTATACCTCTGATATACTTTCCTTTTATAGCCTTTATAATAATTTTGTCCAGGAATAATTTTGTAAATTTGGCTTGAAAGTAATTTTATCTTCCTAAACAGAATCTGGGCATTTTTGCTCCAATACTTTATCTGTTTATTTAAAATTCATCTAATTTTCTTTCTTCATACATTCTCATCTCAAGTACCGATCAAAGACCTTCTACAGGGAAGAACAGAATGATCTATGTAGATCAGCCATTTTAATGAAAAGGCCTTTTATTCCCTAGTCTAATTCTGCTTTGATATCTTTCACAAATGAGTTAAAGGGCAATAAAATGTCAAAAGAAAGGAGGACAAATATCTTGCAGGATTAATGGCTGTTTTACCTCCCTCCAGGCGGGCATGTTTTTTAGGAAGGCAGGAAGAATTCTCTTGCTGAGGAGCACAGAGAAACTGAGCAAACATCAGGGCTGTTTTCATGTGTCCTCATTACAAATTAGCATTTAAAATACTGGAAAAATCACTCATCCCAGTGATTTTCATGGCTCTAAGTTCTGAATTCACTGTCTGGAAACACTTTCCAGAGACTCCTAAGACTCCTGCTACAAAGAGTGGCTTCTGATAGATGCCTAAGACTTCCCCTAATACTCAAGCAAGCTTAACTTATAACATCACTCTAGTTAAGATTCATCACTTCAAAAAAAAGGGTGACAGGGCACAGGTTAATATCCCAATCCTAAATTGTCCAGTGGAGGTCCATTTCTCTGTATTTATTCATAAAGCAAACATACATAGATTGCCTACTCCGAGGCAGATATTGAACCTACAATGGTTGACAAAGAAGATCAGGTTTGTGTTCTAGTATTGTGTATATTCCAGTGGGATAGACAGAAAACAAAAATAAACCAGGAAGGGACAAATATAAATACAGACTGGAGGGGCCCTGGCAGACATGAACAGGGTGCTGTGCCTGGGATGGAGGAGAATATTGGGTACATGGTTCCCCAGTCAGGCCTGTTCTAGGGAGAAGGTCTTAATGATCAAGTGTAGGGGGCGTGGGGGGTGGGAGTGCCCAGGAGGAAAGAATTAGGAGTGGAAACATTTGGGCATGGACAAGTTATAATTTTGAATATTCTACTGCAAATGCCCTTAAATACTGAGCATTAAATTCTCCTGTAAATGTGCATTGGTTTAATCAGCCCACTTTCATAACAACTCTGAGAGAACTTTCAGGAGATATCTTACAGGATAACAGGAGAGTAAAGTAATCATTTAAGACCTTTTACAAGTTTGTTTCTACTTCTACCCCCAAGAAAAGTCGAGAACAAATGCTATCTGTGTCTTCAGTCTTCATAAGGAAGATCTTCAGGTCTTTAAAACCAGGGTCAGGCAGATGTTTCCC
>NW_007729741.1:50859-52461 GCF_000696425.1 Galeopterus variegatus | reverse complement strand
CTTCAGTCTTCATAAGGAAGATCTTCAGGTCTTTAAAACCAGGGTCAGGCAGATGTTTCCCAAATTGGGTCTGTACCATTCGAACATCCTGGTGTCCCTAGATCGTTTTCTACCTTCAGTGCGCATAAGAGCATCCTGATATGCTTGTAAAAGATTGAAGTCCTGGATCCCACTTTACGGATTTGAATTCCTGAGTTTTAATGGGAAGGTTCTAGAATTTGTCTTCACGGGTGATTCTGATACAGTTAGTCTAAGAACCATACTTTGAGAAAAATTGTTCTCAAATGTCTCAGCAGAACAGCCTCAACTTTGCCTAAGAGTTGGCATCACAGGTGGTTTAGCCTAAAATTGAGGTTGGTGGCCCAGCACCCCTGGTCCTGCCCCACCCTTCCCAAAGCCACTGTTAAGGCACAAGGAAACCCCTCTCATATGGGTAGGGGGGTCATAGAAAGTCTCCTTTCCTCCCGCAGATAGCTATAAATCAGGGTGCATGGTTTGGCTGGAAGAGAATTGACTGGATTTCAGCTGCACTGGCCCCCTGGACTGGGGTGGGTCTTTCAACAGAACCTGACCAACTGCAGGCTGCAGTCTGCCCTTATCACAGGGCACATAAATCAAAGTCTGAATCCAAACCAGGAGTGACAAATTATTTTACAATTAAAGTAGAATTCATCTTGCCTTTCTTCTNATATGCATTAGGTAATTTGATTTGCATAATGATCCTCAAAAGCAGATAAATATCTGTGATTGGTTATTGGTCATATGAGTTGTGGTGTCCCAAAACATTTTTTCATGTCAGTTTTGTTGCATTTCTGCATCCTTGGCTATCCTTTAAAGAATATAGACTATGAAGTTGGATAATTTGGAATTGAATCTTTGCTCTATCATTCAATCCCTGTGAGACTTTACACAAGTAACTTAACCACACTGAGGCCCAGTGATTGTATCTATTTATTGTCAGAAATAATAACTTCTTTTAGAGGTAGCCACATTCCTCTCCCCAGGTTTCCAAAAAAGTGACATCCACTCCCTTCCCTAGGATGGAAGAGTTCTGGAGTAACATCCTAATACTGTCTCTCTCTACACCCCTTATGCACACTTCCCTGAAGGAGGTAGAGACTGGCTTATCTAATTGGAGAGATGGGAAGAGTCTGACACCATTGGTCACTTTCTTCTATGGGAAGAAATAAGTTATTAAAGCTACTGTTCCCATCCATTATTCATGACATCTTGTGTGAAGAACTAAAGCATTCTCCTGCATGCATTAATGCCTCTGTCCAGGGATAAAGGTTTTCTAGAAGCAGGTTTAGAGTTCCACGTTATTCAGAATCTAGAATCTGAAGATTTTTTTAACTCATAGTTACAGAAAAGACAGAGATTGTCTCATGCAGTTGGCAAGGTGTCTTATCTGAGTACTTATCTCCCTGCAAGTGGGAACATGATCTAGATTCAGAGGGGAAAGGGCTATACCAGGAGGTTCATCTGTAGTTGCATTATCCAATCCTGCTTTCCAACTGAAAAGCTGATATTTTAATCCCTCTCAGACACCTATATCTGTTTCTCAATTGACTTAGTACTTAGAGAGAAGGTGGGATGCAATTA
>NW_007729741.1:47392-50040 GCF_000696425.1 Galeopterus variegatus | reverse complement strand
AATTATCATTTTTCAGAGAAAACCCAACTCCCTCTTCGAAAGGATCTTAGGGGAACTAATGATACATTATGCTGAGAAATGCATAACACTCAATTAATGGAGCTACTATTGTTAATATTCCCATCTTAACTGGTTCATTATAAAGGGAACAATAAATCTGCATGTCAATACAAATAAGTAAGATGGGACAAAATAAGGGGAGCTAAGACTATATGAGAGGTATTTCATTTATGGAGATGTGAGTACCAATTCTTAATTTCAATTTAAAATATAAATAGAACAAATTATTGAATGTTATCTTTAGCTCTGTTTAACAGTTTAGGGTATAGAAGCTCAGACAGGTGATTTGGCTGAGAACATATGCTTGATAAGTGTCAAGTCTAAGACTTAAAGCAATTATTTTTTTTCCCATTTACCAGTGTGCTTTTCCCATCATACTTTATTGCCTCTTAATCTCAGTAATCTCATTGTTTCTATTGACATAAAACATAACTAGAATATGATACACAAAAACAAAACAGTATACATTTCCCAGTTATAAGCTTGAAATCTCACTATTAATCAACTAACACCTGTGATCACCATGAATTTTTTCTTTATTACATATTTAATTTTTTAAAAATCCTCTTAAATTAAAAAATACTCATATTTAAACTTTACTATTACTATAATAATTATCTATATTTGCATTTATAAATATCATCTTGAGTAAGATATCAAAAAAGGAAAAATTATCAGTAAGAGTTATGACAGGCTCAGACCCAGAAAATTAATAAACTTATAAAATATTACCTGATGTGAAGGCCATCTGCTTTCCATAAAACAAACAAACAAACAACAAAAACAAAAACAACAGGATGACCTTGGACCATCAGCACTAATCAATGGCTCTGAAGAAGTGACCAAATATCCACCATGACCAGTTTGGTTCACAGTAAGGCAAAGAAGATTCTACTAAATCAGAAATACCATAGTCAGTACACAACTAAAAAAATCCTGTTTTAAAATAAAAATATAAAAACTTAAAAAGAAAAAAAGGCCAAATATGTTTCCTCACTAAGGTATTGATTAATAAAAAAGGGACCTTGAAAATGAGCCAAGAAGATTCATGAAAAAAGTGATTTGGATAAAAACAAAACAGGAACATGGTAGGCTTGTACAGCAAGTTTACATGGTACCTTTAATTTCACTTGAGAGTGCTTATAGAGAAACATGTAATGACTCTGTTAATATTTGCACAAAATGTAGATGTTTCAACACCTTGCCAAGTCAAATACAGTCTTAAAAAGTATCCAGAATTTAAAGGATCTGCAAAATTCCTGAGGTGCCTATCTGAGGTAAGTTCAGGAATTGAAAAGACTGGAAAGGGACAAATAATCCAATATAGTGAATATAATATAATATAATATAACATAACATAACATAATATAACATAACAACATAACATAACATAATATAATATAATTTAATATAAATATAATATAATACAATATAATAATAAATATAATACAATATAATATAGAATATAATATAATAAATATATAGTATAATTAATATAATATAATATAATATGATTATGGTTATATTTTCCAAAGCACTTTATGGAAGTGTCTCATGAATAAGTTAATAAATGTCCCATTTGGCTCCTCATTTTAATCAATTTAATAAATATACAGTAAGTATTAACAGGATAAATAAAGATAAGCGCAAAACTATCCAAATTCTTTAGGGCACTTATTAAAATGAAAGTTGGACCCCACAGCAAGTACCTACAATCTAAATAGTGATAGCATAATAGAGGCACATCTAAAGTATAATAGAATCAACCAGAAGGAGCCTGGACAAGGTGGCATGGCATGAAAGAAAGTATAAAGAGATCAAATAACATGAACACAGTTCAGCAGGCCCAATTCTGAAATGTTCAACTTTCTTTCTCTGACTTACCCCTTGAATCACATAGTCTCTTTCTCAAAAGAGCTCCAATCTCAAAATCCAGTGTTATGACCTAAATCTGGGTGGGACTTGCAGTGTTTCCTGGTGAGCCTAACAATGTGTCACATGGTAAGAGGGTCTTCAATGTATGGCTCTTGCTGATAATGACATCACTAATATATTATTTACACTTCAAATGCTTGTAATCACAGCTGACTGATTATCAAAAGCTGATTAGGCAAATGTTCACAATAATTCACAGAAAAGGAAACACAAATAAGAAACAGAAAGAAGAAAAACCTGTTAATCATATGGGCTGACCTAGGAAATAGAGCAGAGAAGCATAAGTGTCATGAAAGGCATGAAGCAAGGTAATATGCTAGCTTCTGCGCAAGCAGTTTCATTAAAACATGCCAGGTCTGGAAAACAGTGAAGAAATTGTTATTTCTAGGGTGCAGAGAGCAGATTCTCAGGTCCTACAGCATGAATGCAGTGGGCTTTGATGGAAAATTTTATTACTTTATAGTGAAAGCAAATGACAAGAAAAGTCAGGAAAAAAGGCCTTTCACATTAAAAAAAAAAAAGAAAGAAAGAAAGAAAGAAAAAGTCAAAAGGAAATAACGAAAGAAATATTTATTTCCTATAACCTAACTGCATTTATTCAATGGACAGACAATAGGACTACTATAAATTCCTTCTATCTTTCTTTACAAGAT
>NW_007729741.1:41821-46620 GCF_000696425.1 Galeopterus variegatus | reverse complement strand
AGAAAGAAAGAAAGAAAGAAAGAAAGAAAGAAAGAAAGAAAAAGTCAAAAGGAAATAACGAAAGAAATATTTATTTCCTATAACCTAACTGTATTTATTCAATGGACAGACAATAGGACTACTATAAATTCCTTCTATCTTTCTTTACAAGATGAAAATCACAACATATCACTTAAATCAACATAGGAAATGTTATTTTAAAACCCTGCACTAAATTTAGAAAAATTGGCTCTAATAAAAGATTGAAAACTAGGGATAAAAAGAGTTTTAAAATAAAAGAGAATACTAATTCAAGGAGATAGTGATTTTAATTTTTCATGATGTTTTGTAATATGCAAAATATATCACATCATTTGAGGTGGAATGAGCAGATATTATTACCTTATTCTACAAAAGTAAAACAAGAGAAAGAAATTTAAATGTTCCAAGTAGTTCTCTTCCTGGTAATATTCTGATGAGAAAAAGTTGAGAAGCTGTGCAAAATTAAATTNATAGTGATTTTAATTTTTCATGATGTTTTGTAATATGCAAAATATATCACATCATTTGAGGCGGAATGAGCAGATATTATTACCTTATTCTACAAAAGTAAAACGAGAGAAAGAAATTTAAATGTTCCAAATAGTTCTCTTCCTGGTAATATTCTGATGAGAAAAAGTTGAGAAGCTGTGCAAAATTAAATTTTAAAAAAGATGTTTGAATGCATCAGAAAGCTACCAAGGCAGCCAGTACTTGAAGGTCCAGCTCCCTGAGAAAAGGTAAGCACATGAAGATGAATCTAATATTTGGTGGTGCTTTTTTTACCAATGGCATTTGCTGATTGGTAAGTGGTATAAGACCAGAAGGCTAAAATGTTGAGCAGAAATCTGTGACTGAAAGCCTAAAAACCTGAATCAAGTTTTCAACCGTCTTACAGAATATAGAGACAAAAAATGGAGTTTGGAGCTTTCAAAACAGCCCAGATTAGAAGCCAAGAAGCTGGGCAGAAAGGAAGTACAATGAGGTAAATCCAAAATTCTGCAGCTGTTAAGATGAAAAGAGCTTTCCATAATCTCCCAGAGCACGGGACACAAAAATTGAAGGTCAGAACCAAGCAAGGAAGAGCATCCTTTAAATATACTCCAGACTTTGAGTTAGAATCCTGAAAGGAAGAGAGCATCTATCAGGAAGTCACATGATTGTACAATTTTTATACACAATGCCTGACATTCAGTAAAACTACTAGGCATAGCAGAGGACAGGGGGAAAAGGCCAAAATCACAAGAAAAACAGACAAGAGAACTGGTGACTCAGGTATTAGAATGATCAGACCTAGACTTTAAAATAACTGGGATTAATAGTTTTAACAAAATAGATAAGGAGAATTTTACCAGAGAATGGAAATCTATAAAAAGTACCAAATACAAATTCGAGAACTGAGAAAAATGTGCATAACAGAAGTTAAGAATCCAGTAATTGAATTTAATACCAAGTTACACACTGAAGAAATGATCACAGCAACAACTGTATAATACACATTCTTTTCAAGAAATTTGGAGCATTAAAAAATATATATATTGGGGCCGAGCCCATGGCACACTTGGGAGAGTGCGGCGCTGGGAGCGCAGCAGCGCTCCCGNGTGCTTTTTTTACCAATGGCATTTGCTGATTGGTAAGTGGTATAAGACCAGAAGGCTAAAATGTTGAGCAGAAATCTGTGACTGAAAGCCTAAAAATCTGAATCAAGTTTTCAACCGTCTTAAAGAATATAGAGACAAAAAAATGGAGTTTGGAGCTTTCAAAACAGCCCAGATTAGAAGCCAAGACGCTGGGCAGAAAGGAAGTACAATGAGGTAAACCCAAAATTCTGCAGCTGTTAAGATGAAAAGAGCTTTCCATAATCTCCCAGAGCACGGGACACAAAAATTGAAGGTCAGAACCAAGCAAGGAAGAGCATCCCTTAAATATACTCCAGACTTTGAGTTAGAATCCTGAAAGGAAGAGAGCATCTATCAGGAAGTCACATCATTGTACAATTTTTATACACAATGCCTGAAATTCAGTAAAACTACTAGGCATAGCAGAGGACAGGGGGAAAAGGCCAAAATCACGAGAAAAACAGACAAGAGAACTGGTGACTCAGGTATTAGAATGATCAGACCTGGACTTTAAAATAACTGGTAGACAAGAGAACTGGTGACTCAGGTATTAGAATGATCAGACCTAGACTTTAAAATAACTGGGATTAATAGTTTTAACAAAATAGATAAGGAGAATTTTACCAGAGAATGGAAATCTATAAAAAGTACCAAATACAAATTCGAGAACTGAGAAAAATGTGCATAACAGAAGTTAAGAATCCAGTAATTGAATTTAATAGCAAGTTACACACTGAAGAAATGATCACTGCAACAACTGTATAATGCACATTCTTTTCAAGAAATTTGGAGCATTAAAAAATATATATATTGGGGCTGAGCCCATGGCACACTCGGGAGAGTGCGGCGCTGGGAGCGCAGCAGTGCTCCCGCCACGGGTTCGGATCCTATATAGGGATGACCCATGCGCTCACAGCGCTCACTGGCTGAGCGCAGTGCGGCCGGTCTCAAAAAGGACAAAATGTATATATATATACATATATATATATATATGTATATATATATATATGTATATATATATACATATATATATAGGCCTCAAAACAGGCTAAAACAGAATATGCTTCCAGACAGTTGTAAAACTTAGATAAAAATAAACAAAAATACATTCAATTCTTTGGGAAGCAAGCAATAAACATCTACATAACCAAAAATCAAATAAGAGAAATCAATGAAAATAATGAAGTGTTTTAAATAGAATCATTAATATACAACATATCAAAGTCTGTAGATTTAATCTAAAGCAATGCTTAGTGAAAAAGGTATAGACTTAAATACATATATTAGAAATAAAAGGATGAAAATCAATAACTTTATTAACTGTTTGAAAAGAAGAGCAAATTAAGCTTAAACAAAGTAAATAATAAGTTGTAGAAAGTGATAAATCAAGCATACACTAGAAAAACACAACTTACTAAAATTGCCTAAATAAATAAACAGAATAGTCATGTAACTTTTAAGAAAACATAATTTATAACTATAAATCTTTTCCAAAGGAAAAACAATCTAGTTCAAGATAACACAAGCTTACACAAACTCTTCCAGAGAATAGAAAAGGCAGAAATATTTCATAATTTATCTAATGAAGTCACTATACATTTGTTCTTAAAAACCAGACAAGAATATTACATGATAGGGAAACTACATCCCAGTCTCTTTCATAAACATAGATATAATGTTTCTAAACAAAATTTCAGCAAATTAAATCCAGTGGTATTTAAAAATGATACTATGTAACAACATATTTCACAAATACAAGTTGATTTATCAGTATAAATTCAATCAATAAATATAACATTAACAGATAACAGAGAAAAATCATATGATTATTTCAATAAATTCAGAAACAGAATTTGACAAAACTGAATACCCACTAAAGAAAAAATAAACTGTCAATAAACTAGAAATAAAAGAGAGCTTCCTTGCTTTGACAAAGGATATCTACAAAATGTCTGAAGCAAATATCATATCTGATAAAACTTTGAAAACTTTCCCTCTTTTATCAATAATGAGACAATAATTTTCTTGTCTTCTATTCAATATTTGACTATAAAGTCTAGTCATTGCAATAAGTCAATGGAAAGAAAATGTGAGATCCCATAAAACAATACAAAGCAATAAAACTCTTATGTTTGGATTTGCAAATGACACGAATTTAAACATGGTAGACCCAAAAGAATATACATAAATCTATTAGAGTTAATGAATTTGCCATGTTGTTGCATATGAATTCAACATAAAAATGTTAACATCAATTTTATTTATATATACTAGAAAAAATTTAAGGTTAACAAATGATAAGGTACAATGTATAGTAGTGGCATGAAAGATCAGATAATAAATGATAAATTTTAAAAAGGATGTAAATCATATAGATAACTACAGATTATTATTGAGAAAATTAAAGACCTTAAAAGAGAGTTAACAAATGGTGGACTATATAATGTGCATGGACTTGGAAAACTCAATGTTGTAAAAATATCAATTTTGCCCCAATAGATCAATTATTCATGCAATCACAGCAAGTTTTTTTCACTGCTGTTTTCCTTCTTTCTTTTTTTTTTTTTTTTTTTGGTGAAAATTGACATGCTGAATAAGCAAATAAACAATCTAATCTTGAAGATCAAAGTTGGATGACTTATAAAAACAGCTATCCAGATTTATCATACAACTACAGTTATTCAAAGCAGTAATGATACAACTATAGGCAATTAGGCCAATGGAAATGAATAGAGAATCCATAAGCAAAACCACATTTATTTAGACACTTGATATATTTCGAAAGTCCTCTTGCAGTGCAGTGTGGAAGGGATGCTCTTTTCAACAAATGGTGTTGAGTCAACTGGATATACTTATGGGAAAAAAAATATCATTATTTATACCTGATATCATATACAAATCAATTTCTGATGGATTTTTTAATCATAATATAAAGAAATTACAATAAAGTTTGTTGAAGGTAACACGAGAGTATCTTAATAATCTGGCATATCCAAAGTTATCTTAGACATACACACAAACATTAAACATAAAGAAAAAATTAGTAAATTAAGCTACATTAAAATTAAGGAGTAGGTTTATGAAGAGACACCCATAGAAAATGTAAAGATAATACATTAAGTGGGAGAAAATACTTGAATACATGCAATGGAAAAAAGGGTC
>NW_007729741.1:39354-41099 GCF_000696425.1 Galeopterus variegatus | reverse complement strand
CTACATTAAAATTAAGGAGTAGGTTTATGAAGAGACACCCATAGAAAATGTAAAGATAATACATTAAGTGGGAGAAAATACTTGAATACATGCAATGGAAAAAAGGGTCCATACCAGGAATATTTAAGGAAAAGACAGATGACAAATTAGAAAACAAATAAATATAAAAAAATGGATATGAAGATTGAAAAGGTACCTTGCAAAATGGCCAATAAATATCTGAAATGTTTTCAAATATAATTATTAGTAAAACATGAAGTAAGGGCCGGCCCGGTGGCGCACTCAGTAGAGTGCGGTGCTTGGGAGCGTAGCGGCACTCCCGCCGAGGGTTCGGATCCCATATAGAGACCGGTCCGCTCACTGGTTGAGCGTGATGCGGGCGCGACACTGAGGGTTGCTATCCCATTACCGGTCACGAAAAAAGACAAAAAGGGAGAAAAAAAACAAACATGAAGTAAAATTATAACAAAATACACCACATATACACTAGAAGGACTAAAATTAAAAGACTGACAATATCAAGTGTCTGTAACACTGTGAAGAAACTGGAGCTCTCAAACACTGCTTATGGCAGGATGAATTGAAACAACAGCCTTGCAGTATATCAGTATCTAATAATGCTAAACATAAACCCTACCACCCAGGAACTTGAATCTTAAGTGACATGCATATATATGTTCACAAAAATAATACACAAGAAATTCATAAAAAATATTATTCTAATAGCCCCAAACTGGGAACAACCCAAATACCCAGCAGCAGTAGAATAAATAAGAAAATTTTATTACTTTTACACAATGCAACATAGTACACAATAAAATTGAACAAATTACATCAACGTCATCAACATGATGATGAGCAAATGAAACCAGACGCAGAAGGGTTTGTACTTTATGATTCCTTTCATAAGGAATTTTAAAACAAGGCAAACTAACATCTGGTGTTACATTTGGAATAGGTGTTACTTTGGTGAGGAGTGCTTAAGAGCAGGCGTGAGTCGGGTTTCGGGGCTGCTGATCTTTGTGTGTGTTTTTGTTTTGTTTTGTTTTTACATGGTACATACTTTTTATTGGTTATGAATATTCAAGAGATACAAAGCTGATTGTCAAGACTTGTGCCCAAGATGTGATGGCCAGATCCATACTGGCAGCATACATTTTACCACAAATTGCGATTGTACCCCATGTCCCCCACCCAATTATCCCTGACCGCCCTCCCCATCCCCCTTTTCCCCACTCCATTTTGTATCCCTAGGTGTGCTCTCTCCCTTTGCAAGTCCAACACACCACTGTGGTCTTTCTTTCCTTCCTTCTTTCTCTCTTAGCTCCCACTTATGAGTGAGGACATGATATCTTAATCTGGTTGGTGATTCTATTAATGTGCTAATTCTGTACAAATTCATTTAACTGTACACTTATAATGTATGCACTTTGCTGTATGTATATTATCCTTTAAAAATAAGCATATTTTTAAAAATATGTTAAACACATTTATGTTCTAGACACTGTGCACAAATGTCAGGGTGGCATTTTTTCCAGAACCTTTTTATCCTTATTAATAGAACTAGGAAAAATCCCAACACTTTTCCTTGGTCATGGCACATGTTAAATTCTAATAAAACAGGACATTTGAAGGTACAATTTCAAGTGAGGGAAGGTATAGAAGATATTTTGGCATAATCACCATAGATACTTGGGAAGAAAACCATTCTGGCAAAGGAAAAGGTTTGTTTGACCCATAAATAT
>NW_007729741.1:36543-38697 GCF_000696425.1 Galeopterus variegatus | reverse complement strand
ATAGAATTGGGTGATTGATAATTAAATTAGAGAATTAAAAGAATTAGGCTCTATGAGAAAGAAATTGAGGAGGGGTTAAAAAGAAAACCAGAAAGTATCAACTTAAAGAGAACAGGATTTGAGTTTACAAGCGATGACAGACTCAAACTCCAGGATCTGAGAGAGAAGCTTAGGATCTTGGTGACACTGCAGAGTAGAACAGAAGAAGTACTCTACAATAGCCACTGCCTATGGGTGTGCCTGGGTTGGTAGATATAACTTGAACCCAAATTAATAGTTGTTTTGGGCTCTGCATATGTGCTTGCCTGGTAGATAAAGGTATCCAACAATGTACTGCACAAACCTTCCCAGCTACTAGTTAAGGCATTGCACTAGCACTGTACGACTGGGCAATCTCTTGTAGAACCTTCTCATTTTATTCTTCTGCCTTCAAACCCAAATATTATCACAAAATCATTTTGAGATTATAAAATAAACACTTTGATTTTCCAACGATGAATGTGGATCCAAACATATTTGAATTTGGAACATGTAGAAATATGAAAGAATTGAGACTCTCAAAACCTTTGAATAGTAGAATGTATTGAATCTGGCCTCTCTTCTTCCTACCCATCCTCCTTCTGATCTCATTACTTCTTACCTACATCACTACATTTGTCCCCTAACTTGTTCATCTGCCTACAATGAGCACACCCTTCATAAACCCATTCTAAACATGTTTTCCAGAATAATCTTTATTTCAGTTCTAATTGTCTCATTCTTCTGCTCAAAATAAATGAATACATAAAATATTCTTTTGTAATTTAAGAAAACATGTGTCTTCCAATTCCCCATTAAAGCCCTCAGTTTCTAAGACAAAGTTGTGGCTAACATTAGTAATGGTTAACATTTATTTATTGCCTACTTTATGTCAGGTGCTATGCTAGTTGCTTAATATGCATTATAACATGCATGCTTCCTAGAACCTGGAAGACTATCACAGAGAGACTGTGGAAAGCATATCTTGAAGATAGCAAAGCTACTGTCAACCTGGATCCTTGAATGACTGCATGGAACAGAGCCTGCTCACTACACTACCTTGTTATTTGACAAATAAATAAACTTCTATTTTATTTCAGTCATTACATTTTTGCATATAGTCCTTACAGCAGTTAGGCATATATTCTAACTAATCCAAGCAGTCATCATTTATTTGCTTTTATTATAAATGAGGAAATGGAGACTTAGAGATGTTGAGGAACTTGCTCAATGTCTCACAGTAAGTGGTGGAACTGAGATGAAACTGAGATTGTCTAAGTCTAGAACGATTGTTCCTAACNTTTTTTTTCTTTTTCTTTTCTTCTGTGAAAGGTGCTCTTGTGTTCTCCCCATAGCCATTTTCCCTTCTTTTGTAATATCAAAGCTACAATTTTGTCCAAGAGACAATGTGGACAGCCCAGAAGAAGAAAGATGGTAAAGCCATGACAATCTTCTAAAACAGTTATACTTACTTTTGCCCCTTTTCAGATACTTTCCAGCTTTCCTTGCAGCTAAGGGTTGCCAGGTGACAGTGTTCTGCCTAATAAAAAAGAAAGATAAGTCTGATAAGAAAGCAGACTTGTTTCATATAAGCAAGATTTTCCTCCTGACTAGAGACAGAGGGAGAGAGAGAGAAATCAAAGAAAATCTTTTCCCTCCTTCCTGATTTGGGGGCAGATATGTGAAGGTGTAATATTTGTATATGCAGAAGTCTTTCTGAAGCCACAAGGTAGGCAGGCTAAGGACAAAAATCCATGATTCTTAGGGAAGTAGAACAAAAATATAAAAATGTTCTGATCTTTCATATCATTCTTGAGATCCTACACCAAATTAGAGATGGCTTATCTACTCGTTTTTAGGCGAAATAACTGTATGTCTTGAAGAAACACTCTTAGCCATGTATTAAAGCTAAAATGTTTCCTAATACAGAACATACCTGATATAGCACCTGACTGTGGTCACCAGGACTGTTCACAAGTATTTCAGTTTCCCTCCTTTCAGGATCACCTACGTTGCAGTTAGACACATGGCCACGTAACTTGCATTGGTATACAAAATGTGAGCGTAAGTGGAAAGGTCACTTCTTATGAAAGCTTTAGAAGGAGCACATACAACTCACAGTGATCATGGTGCATG
>NW_007729741.1:19588-35846 GCF_000696425.1 Galeopterus variegatus | reverse complement strand
AACATACCTGATATAGCACCTGACTGTGGTCACCAGGACTGTTCACAAGTATTTCAGTTTCACTCCTTTCAGGATCACCTACGTTGCAGTTAGACACATGGCCACGTAACTTGCATTGGTATACGAAATGTGAGCGTAAGTGGAAAGGTCACTTCTTATGAAAGCTTTAGAAGGAGCACATACAACTCACAGTGATCATGGTGCATGTGTATAAATTAAGTCTTGATTAGCCTGGGTTATCTAGTAATTTGATGAGCAAAGCTTCCATACCAGCCCATGTTGGACATGGAGATGAGCAAGAAACAAGCCCTTGGTTTATTAAGACACTGAGATTTTATAGTTGATATATGTGTAGTATAATGTAGTCTATCTTGACTCATCCTGACATAGAATCAATTATCACAGTGAGATGATACGTGCTTCCTTTCTCTAGAGTCTGCTGTGCTGATTTCATTAAAATATGTTAAATAAAGAAGTACTGAAACAAAGGCCCAATAAGAACAGTTTAAAAACAAATTATTCAGGAGAATATTATTGTGCATAAGATATATTATTAGCAGCATTTTAATTTTTACTGTAAGGAAAGTAGAGAACTAATATTTATTGAATGCCTACTAGCTAAAAGACAATAAAATATAAATTAAAGATTCAAGAACATAATTAATATTGGTCCAAACACAAAAAAATTATGGTGGTTTTATTTTAATAAATCTCTAAACAAAGATATTTTAAATAAAAATTCAGGTTAAAGTTTCCAGATATATCCTGAAATATTAAGTATTATTTGACAAAGACTATTTGTCTTTCTTATCACTGTGGTAGGATGCCAATCAAGTTTTGAATTTTGATATAATCAGCTATAGTACTAGCAAAAGTTAAAAGAAAAAGGCTTAATTATTTTACAATGATTGCAAACCCCAAAGAATTAAGGCTTTTTAAAAATACTTTTGCTAGTACTACAGCTAATTATATCAAAATTCAAAACTTGATTGGCATCTTCCCACAGTAATAAGAAAGACAAATAGTCTTTGTCAAATAATACTTAATATTTCATGATATATCTGGAAAATTTAACCTGGGCTTTTATTTAAAATATCTTTGTTTAGAGGTTTATTAAAATAAAACCACCATAATTTTTGTGTTTGGACCAATATTAATTATGTTCTTGAATCTTTAATTTATATTTTATTGTCTTCTGCAATGATCACTAACCCCCAAGAATTTAAGCCCAGAATTTACCACTGTTTATAGTGAGAGATAGGAGTCTAGCTTCATTCTTTTGCATATGAATATCCAGTCACAACAAAGGAAACAATCAACAGAGTGAAGATGCAACCCACGGAATGGGAGACAATATTTACAAACTATTCATCTGATATTAACAGATTGATATCCAGAATATACAAGGAATTCAAACAACTCATAGCAAAAAAAACCCCAAATAACCCAATTTTATAAATGGGCAATAAGCTGACTAGACATTTCTCAAAAAAGACATACGAATGGACAACAGGTATATAAAAATATGCTCAATATCACTAATCATCAGAGAAATGCAAATCAAAACCACAATTAGATACCATCTCACTCCAGTTAGAATAGTTAGAATGGCTGTTATCAAAAAGACTAAAAACAACAAATGCTGGCAAAGATGCAGAGAAAAGGGGACTCATACTGTGGGTGGGAATATAAATTAGTACTACATTTAAAAAACTGTATGAATGTTCCTAAAAAACCTAAAAATAGAACTACCACATGATCTAGTGATCCCACTATTGGGTATTTATCCAAAGAAAAGGAAATCATTATACCAAGAAGATTCCTGCACTCACATGTTTATTGAAGCACTATTCGCAATAGTCAAGATATGGACTCAACCTAAGTATCCATTAATAGATGAATGGGTTAAAAAAAAAAAAGTGGCATATATATACAATGGAATACTACCTGGCCGTAAAAAAGAATGAAGTCATGTCACCCACAGCAACATGAATGAGCCTGGAAGACATTATATTAAATGAAGTAAGTCAGACCCAAAAAGATAAATACTTCATGTTCTCACTCAAATGTGGCAGCTAAAAAAAGTAAGCTCATAGAAGTAGAGAGTAGAATTGTGGTTGCTAGAGGCTAGGAAGAGTGGGAGGGAAATAGGGAGCAGTTGATTAACAGGTACAGAATTACATCTAGATAGGAAAAATAAGTTATAGAAGTAGAGAGTAGAATTGTGGTTGCTAGAGGCTAGGAAGAGTGGGAGGGAAATAGGGAGTAGTTGATTAACAGGTACAGAATTACAACTAGATAGGAAAAATAAGTTCTAGTATTCAATAGTAGCACTAGGTGTCTATAATTAACAATTATTTATTGTATATTTTCAAATGGATAGAAGAGAGGAATTCAAATGTTCTCATCACAAAGAAACCATAAATTTTTGCAGTGATAGATGTGCTAGTTATCCTGATATGATCATCACACAGTATATGCATGCATGAAAATTTTACTCTGTACCCCATAAATATGTATAATAATTATGTGTGATCTCAAAAATAGAAAATAATTAAAATAAAAAGAATTTACCACTGTAAAGACATTAATTGCAAAATCAAAAAGGCTAATTTTACACTAAATTGTATGAACTTAATGTATGCATCACAGAAGCCTTTGTAATTTTAGTAGGCCAACATCTTTGGAATTAAATTTTTAAAGAAATCAACATAATCAACATAGAGATTAATGATACCAAATTTTAAAAGAAATCAACTGGGTTAGAACCCAGTAGTAAGAGTTCATTTATTTGTTCACTTGCCTATACTAGGATACCCAGATGTTTGGTCAAACAACAGTCTAGATGTTGCTGTGAAGAAATTTTTAAATGTGATTAAATTTAAATCAGTAGACTCGCAGATTATCCTCCAAAATATGGGTAGGCTTCACCCTATGAGTTGAAGGCCTTAAGAGAAAAAGACTGAGATCTCCTGGAGAAAGAAGAGATTCTGCCTCCAGACTGGAGAATGCAACATCAACACTTCCCAGGATCTCCAATCTGCCAGCCTGCTTGCACTACAGATTTTGTACTTGCCAGTCCCCACAATTATGTGAGCCAATTTCTTAAAATCAAACTCTCTATAGGTAAAGATAAATGTAGATATAGATATAGATATATTGATGTATACATATACACACAGCATCCACCCTATTGATTCTGTTTCTCTGTAGATCCCTGACTAACACACCAGTTATTTTAAATTTATCAAATGGCTTCAAAAGTCCTAGTGGTTAAAAATTATGTCAGCCAAAGTTATTAGCTATGTAAAATAGAACTGCAGCAACTAAGTATGAATTAGCCCTATCTCTGAAACACCAGTGTTATAAGAGTGCCAGGTTATAAGGTTTATAGATACATAAAGACATCTACAACTGGAACCTTTCAGCATGTAAAACATTGCATAAAATCTTTCAGCAGGATCCTAGATCACGCTACCAAATTTGATGACAAAGGCATCACTCGCAAATCTGTTATATGTAATTTATAAGCAATAATCCAAAGCTTGAAAGAAATGAATACAAGACATCATGATATATTAAAGCCTGCAGTTTTCTCTTCACAGCAGAGAAAGCATCAAACTGGAGAGATTGCTGTTACTCCAAAGATTAGTTCCTGAAATGACATTGCTGAAAAATGTTATTTTTAACATTACTGTCATTTAGAAACCACATTGTTATGTGCCTGAACATATAAAAGGCACTCTGCTAGAATAAGTGACAATGATAGAAAGGCAGATTTTAATGGAAGTGCATGTTCAAAGTCAATCATTTCCTTTGAGACTCTCTAGACTAGTTCCAGCAACATATATGTCGCCTTTGTAAGTTTAGTGTTGCCTAGTGGAAAGAGTAAAGGCTTTCAAATCAGGAGTCCTGAGTGTGATTCTTGGCTCTAAATATTTAGTCCATCTAAGATCATGGGATATCACTGCACTTTTCTGTTCTTCTGTCACAGCATGTTACAGCGAACTCTCAAGGAAAGGCAGAACACCGAGGCTTGTGGCAGGAAAGCAGAGTTTATTGATGCTGGCACCGGTTCAGCCCCAAACACAGCGAGGCTGTTTTTTTTATACAGTTCTATTTCCTGATTTGGGGAGATAGCAATTGTCTCTATTAGGGCAAGTGTGAGGTGATCAGCAAGTGTGTGTGGAGAGAAATGCTTTTCTTTCCCTGGGTGTGGAAAGGTGTTGAATAAAATCCCAGGATGAAATCAGCAACAGCCACAGCCAGGCAGGGCACAGCTGGGTAAGTACAGGTGCCTCACTTCAATTTCTCCACCTGAGAAATAAGGGAAGTATTTTTCTTGAAATGTTGAGGGAATTTATTAGTTAGTATTCAAGAAAGCAGAACCCATGAAAGATGAAGATATTGAGCAGAATGTTGAATAAAATCCCAGGGTAAAATCACTTATAGAGAGTATCAAGTATTAGTAAGCATCAAGTATTGTACTTCTTGAAACAATATTTAAACTTCCTTTAGCGATAGGAAACTAAACTGAAATTTAGTAGAAAGGCATAGCTTAGTCATACTAAAAAGAAAAAAAGTTTTATAATCTGTGGTACAAGGAAAAGAAGAACCAGATGAAATTTTGTAACTGGGATTTGAAAAATCACTGAATTGTCAAGGAAGTTATTTTTCTAGCTGAAATTGGCAACACATGCTGAATAGGCTGTTAATGTTATGAAAAAGGTATATGTAGAAATAGCAGAGCAAAAAGAAGATACCCTAAAAATAAAGAAGCTCATGTTCTACTAGAACAGTTAAGAAAATTTTCTGACTTTAAAAGTAGATGCTATGGGAATCAGAAATATTCTGTTCTTTATTGGTCACTTCACTAAGTTTACATAGTCACACCCCATAGAGGATGTTAATATTTTTGCTTCAAAAGTAGGCTTAATCTGGGTACCATCTTTGATTCAAAACAGTGTAGAAAACTTAGCCAGATAACTGGAACATAATTGAGAAAATTACCACAGCGAGTTTCAACACACTGGGTAATATAGATAACAGTTTATTTAAAAAGCAGGAAAAAATACATATGTCAGCTCTAATTCATGCCTGGAAGTATATCAAGAACATAACCATTGAGTCATCTGGTTATCTCATGGTTCATCAGCAACTTATTCTGACAAAGATCTCTGAAAATTGGATCCATTTCAGAGAGAATGGCAGAAAGAATTAAGGCTCAAGGTAAAATAAGCTTTGCTAAGCAGGCGACTGCTTAAATTAACAAGCCAAGCAAAAAAAAAAGGCAGTTACTAAAAGAGTGGAGACTGTTCTAGACATGGGTGGGAAAGCTCTAGCAAATAAGATGCTAAAGAGAATAAAAGTAGCTGTTTTTAATCTGTTCATAAAAACAAACAAGAAAATGAACATGTTTGCTCTGAACTTTTTACAGAGGTCAATTTAGATCATGAGGGTTAACAGTCCCTCACACCTTAGAGTTCCAACCCTGTTAGTAGCCCTAGGTGAAAAGTCTACACTTAGCAGGCAAAGCAGCAGCAATGATATTATCTTATCTTGATTAAGCATGTATTGCATACCTGGCACCCTGCAAAGCACTTCACATGCATTGTCTCAGTTAATTCCCAGCAACCCAGTGGGTAAGTCTTGTCACTGTCCTTCCTCACAGAATTAGATCCTGACCTCACAGCAAAGTAGTGGGAGATGTAAGACTCCACTCCTGGTTTTTCACTTTTTGTTTTTTAATTCCAAATCCTGTATTCGTAGCACTATATAACCACTATATCATCTCTTGGTATAGAAGAATTACACAATGGCCATAGCAATGTAAAGAGAGCTTTAACATTCTTCTTTTTGTCAGCGAAAACCTGTCCTACAATAAAGCAGTGTGATGACATTTCTCTTACAACCATTCAACTGCTTGGCAAACAATAGCCTGGGATATTACAGTTTAATTAGTTCACGTCAATCACATGCATATTATCATTCCCTTTACAATTTGTGGATGTCTTCATCAAACCATTTTTCAAATTATATATTAATTTGCATAAACTTGAGAGAACTAACTAGTACACTGACTACATTCATACACACAAACTACAAATATACTTGCATATACACGTATTCAGAGATCAAACCATGAAAATTTATACTTGCATATACACGTATTCAGAGATCAAACCATGAAAATTTATACTTGCATATACACGTATTCAGAGATCAAACCATGAAAATTTATACTTGCATATACACGTATTCAGAGATCAAACCATGAAAATTTATACTTGCATATACACGTATTCAGAGATCAAACCATGAAAATTTATACTTGCATATACACGTATTCAGAGATCAAACCATGAAAATTTATACTTGCATATACACGTATTCAGAGATCAAACCATGAAAATTTATACTTGCATATACACGTATTCAGAGATCACACAAACTACAAATATACTTGCATATACACGTATTCAGAGATCAAACCATGAAAATTTATACTTGCATATACACGTATTCAGAGATCAAACCATGAAAATTTAGCAATCTCAATCATAATTAAGTAGGATTTATAACATTCTATTGGTGTTTTGTCTATTGTAATGGAACTGATTCTTTCTGACCACTTTCAAGCAGGCGGATAGAGGTCCACTTCTCCCCACTGCTCCTGACAGTGATGATTTGTCCAAATGCCTTGTTCTATACTTAAGTGATTAGTTAAAGAGCACAGATGCCAACACCATGGACACAAGCTAAAAAAACAGAACTGCACTCTCACCCTGCCATTGTGATAATGTTGTAAAGCACATTAAGAGAGAGGTATATCCTTCTGCAAAAATCAATTCACAGTTGTCAAAGCCTGTATGTTGAGCAAACTCATAAGCAAGGTATAAGACTAGTACTAGATCATTAAAGCAAAAAGCTGACCTCCCCGTGCAGATAAGATCACACAGAAAGAGAACAAAGGACCCCAATTGTAGCAAGACCATTCTTTTAGTCACTTCAATGAAGGATTATAACTAGTTCCTTAGTAAACGAGAAGAGGAGAATACTTGGGTATCTGCCGTGCCATGGCTACTGTTGGAATCCTGCTCACAGCACCAATTTTGGAACCAATAATCCTGTTTGTGACACCAATTGTAAAGCTAGGTGACCACGCCGGTTGTCGGGCTCTTACATGCTAGTAATCCTGCAATGACTGGGCCAATTGTTGAGCTACGGCTGGGTCTGGTGCTCCCAGACCCCTCAAGCCCATTCACAGACTGGTACACAAACCCTTCACATGCCAGGCTGGGTCCCCAGACCCCACACATGCCAAGCTGGGTCACCAGACCCCTTCACGCAGGTCTATGAGCTAGGTAACTAACCAAAAGGTCCTTGGAGCCATAGGTTGGAAAGCATGGCTGCACAGGGCAGATGCCTGAGGCAGACACCCACACACCTGTTTTGCTAAAACTCTCTCTCTCTCTCTCTCTCTCTACCTCTTTCTACCTCTCTCTCTCTCTGTAAAGAACACAAGAATAGCAACAAAACTAAAAAGACACATTGGTGCACATGCGCACTAACTCCACACACACACACACACACACACACACACAATTTGCTTACAAAGGATGCTGAACCACACCCAACTGGACCTGAGGTGAGGGCGCTGACCAAACTATTTTCCCAACAGTATCCTTTATAATTCATTATATAGATACATATGCATGGTAAACTCAGCGTCTTTCTCATTACACACCATAGGTCCAGTCATTCTCGACAAATCTTCTTGTCTTCCCGATAAAGTCCATAGGCAAAGAACATTGGCATGAAAGTGTAAACAGAACACTGAATCAGGCAAAAAAAAATGAGTACCTCTCTGTTATGGAGTGGGCCAAACCTGGTACACAGCACTTGTTGCAGAAGGAAGTAGTCGTCTGTGAGATGCAGACATGTCAAGTATTTTTAAGCTGAAGATCAGAAACCTTTATTTTGTCTTTAAAGGATCTGTAAACCTCCTTAAATTACTATATATGCAAATTTTATGTGCATGTAAATTTTTCTGTAAAAAATTCCAACGCTTTCAACAGTTTCTCAGAGATATCTGTGACTATATTGCAGTATTTATACATAAGATAAGTAAGCATGCATGTACCATTTTAAAAGGCAACATTGAAAAGCAAAAAGCCCTTCACTTGCCATCCTAAGTAAAGAAAAATCACGGTAAAACGAGCATTTATTGGGGGAGAAAGCAAAAGAAGAACAATATTCCAGGAACTGACTTAAACTCGGAGGCAGAAACCAAGCAGAAATAATGACAAGTGTGCATTTGTTGCAACATGTTTATATTTAGAAATTTTATTTTAAATAATATTTTTCTTTCAGCATATGAGTGAATAAATTCTCCTCTCTTAATTAATTTTTAAGAAAAGGTACAGAAGCGATGCTGTTTAAAGCACACATATAATAAGTCAAAGCATAAAGACCTTTGGGCTCACTCTAAACTTAAAAAAAAAAAAAGACAGAAAGAGAAAGGAAGAAAAAAAAAAAGAAAGAAAGAGAAAGGAAGAAAAAAAAAAAGAAAGAAAGAGAAAAGGTGAGGCATTTAAATTGCTGAGTTAATCTAAATACAATTAGGCCTAACTTGGCCTTTCTCCCAGAGTTCATAAACCCACACCAAGAAGCTCTCCGGGGAGTAATAAGGTCAAATTGTGTCTTCCTTTAATGAACCATTTAAATGGCCAGTCTTGTCCTACCTGCTCTCATTTTCTCTGTTTATACCATTCACCTTCCTGACTGTTTGCCTGTGTCAGAGGTGTTTACAAGACCAACGTGATTGCTCTTGTAAAAAAAAAAAAAAAAAAAAAAAGCAGATTCTAGAATGTCTCTGGTTTGGGAATAAAAGAACTTTGACTATAATGTTAAGATCAGTCACTATTTGTCCATTTTATCCTGGTTATACGTAATTCCCCATTTAATTTTATGTAACTGTGGAGAGTTACATGAAAACTCTCAGGTAATTCTCTGAGTCAACTCAGAGAGAAAAAACTAAAAATATGAGAAAATACTATTTTTAAAATGTTTAACTGAAAGAACGAGTCTTATTAAAGATGGAACTTTAAAAAAATGAATAAACCATTACATAAAGAAAAAACTAAATTTTCAAGTCAGGCAGATGTAGGTTTAAATCTCCACCCTAGACTTCTGGTTTCAACTCCCACACATAAAAATCTTGAAAGTTGTCACTCTTATCTTCACACAAAGGAAAATAAAATGAATGAACTGAAAAGCCATGACTTTCCCTGGACACATCAGTGAACTAGGGACTCAGGGTAAACCTGAAATCTGGAGAAACAGATGAGACCTGCTTACCTGGAGGAGAAGCTACTGGAGCCACAGACTGTAAAATGATCATTTTAATGAATTGCAGGAGGCTGAGTGTGAACTACTGTGAAGGTTAGAAAGTACTGGAGGCCACAGTCTTCAGAGGGATCTCACACTTTTCGTGGTTTTTACATCCAAGGACCTCATAAAGTTTTCATGGTGAAGATACAAGAAAGATTCCCTTGCAGTTCTTGCAAGGGAGAGAAAGTATAATCATTGTGAATTATTCTAGAGAATTCTTCATAACACAGACCTATTCTCCAGGAAAAAGACTTTATCAGAGCCTTGATCCAGCTATGGGAAGGACATTTCTCTCATTCCAGTCCCCTATAGCCTTTCTGTTTCTTCTGGGGGGGTGGGGGTGGATTTTATACCACTAGAGACAATTGACGGTCACAGCTTAGAAACACAGGTCCAATAAAATGATAAGATTAGAGAACATTTCTCCTTCCCTGTACCTTGCCACCAAGCTACAGCCACAGGAAACATTTCAAAAACTCTAACTCCTAGCTAGATTAACATTAAACTTCATTCTAAAGCCTGACATACCTAAATTCCAATTACCCAATACAGCATGTTTGGTGGTCAACAAAAAATTTAAAGATATTCAAAAAAAGCAAGAAAAAATACAGTCTAAAGAGACTAAGTAAACATCAGAACTAGATTCAGATATGATAGAATTATTGGAGTTGTCAGAGAGGGAATCTAAAATAATAATGATTAATAAGCTAAGGACTGGGAGGCAACCCCTCCCCACTCCTCGAACCCAGAGGGGAGTGCCAGCCCATGTAGCCTGAACAACCAAGGTGAGCCCAGCTGAACCGCATGGTGCTAGGGGTTCATTCTACAACCACAGATTCTGGAACAGGATCCAACACACCTACTGTCAATCAGAGACATTTCACCACCACAGTAGCAACCAGGGCCACTCCACAGCCAACCTCAGTGTAATAGAAGAAGCAAACCCTCTACCAAATGACCAAACATCAAAGAAAAAATACTAGAACTACAAATAAACAAGAAGAAATTACACCACTGAAAGCATACAATAATGCTCCAAAGTCAGACTCCATGGAACAAGGAATCCTTGAAATGTCTGAGAAAGAATTCCGAACAATAATCTTAAGAAAACTTGAGGAAATAAAGGAAGACTCAATTAGAGAACACAATGAAACAAGAAAAAATATCCAGAACATGAAGGAGGAAATCTACAAAGAGATTAATAAATTAAAAAGAGTGTAGCAGAACTCCTAGAAATAAAAGATTCACCCAGTGAAATAAAAAACACAACAGAGAGCTTGAGCAGCAGGGTAGAGCAAGCAGAAGAAAGAATTTCAGATCTTGAAAATGGTCTTTTTGAAATAACTCAGGCAGGAAAACAAAAGGAAAAAAGAATTAAAAATAATGAGGAAAATATAAGAGAAATAGCAGATACCTCAAGCACTCTAACATCTGAATTGTGGGTATTCCAGAAGGGAAGGAGAAAGGAAAAGGTACTGAAAACCTTTTCAAGGAAATAGTAACAGAAAACATCTCAGGTGTAGAGCAAGATAAGACCTTCAGATCCAGGAATCTCAAAGGTCCTCAAACAAATTCAATCCAAAAAGATCCTCCCCAAGACTCATTATAGTTAAATTTGCAAAGCTCAAAGACAAAGCAAGAATTCTACAAGCAGCAAGAGAAAAGCTTCAGGTTGCTTTTGCGGGAAACCCCATCAGACTAATAGCAGACTTCTCAACCAATACCCTACACACCAGAAGTGGAATGATATATTCAAAATACTAAAAGAAAAAAATTGCCAGCCAAGAATTCTCTACCCAGGAAAGGCTCTCCTTCAGAAGTGAGGGAGAAATAGTGTATTTCCCAGACAAACAAAGGTTGTGGGAGTTCACCACCATATGACCAGCCCTGAAAGGCACCGGACAGGCCCAACTCTGCGAGCTCTGTTAGTCACCCCCAGTCCAGCCCCACTTGTGGGGCAAAGCCCGTCTGGCTTCCGCCCACCTGGCTCCCACCCGCCTGGCTCCCGCCTACCACACCAGGCTAGGCCACGGCAACAGCACTGCCTCCATTTTCTCGGGTGGGGGCGGAGACAGCCCCTTGGCTTGGTGCGACTCCTCACTGAAAGGGGCCACTTACATACCTTGATGCGGGGCCCCCCGGGGCCTGTGGATTGGCCTACAATCCCACTATCCCCCTGCTGTACGGCCAAGGCGGATTATTCAAAGAACTCAAGCAATTATACAGTAAAAAGACAAATAACCCAATTAAAAAATGGGCAAACGGGCTGAATAGACATTTTTCAAAGGAAGACATACAAATGGCCAACAGGCACATGAAGAAATTCTCAACATCACTAGTCATCAGGGAAATGCAAATTAAAACTACTTTGAGATACCACCTCATACCAGTTAGACTGGCTATAATCAAAAACATGGTGAATAACAAATGCTGGCGAGGGTGTGGAGNGAGTCACTCAATGAAGTTAAAAACACAATTGAGAGCTTGAGCAGCAGGGTAGAGCAAGCAGAAGAAAGAATTTCAGATCTTGAAAATGGTCTTTTTGAAATAACTCAGGCAGGAAAACAAAAGGAAAAAAGAATTAAAAATAATGAGGAAAATATAAGAGAAATAGCAGATACCTCAAGCACTCTAACATCTGAATTGTGGGTATTCCAGAAGGGAAGGAGAAAGGAAAAGGTACTGAAAACCTTTTCAAGGAAATAGTAACAGAAAACATCCCAGGTGTAGAGCAAGATAAGACCTTCAGATCCAGGAATCTCAAAGGTCCTCAAACAAATTCAATCCAAAAAGATCCTCCCCAAGACTCATTATAGTTAAATTTGCAAAGCTCAAAGACAAAGCAAGAATTCTACAAGCAGCAAGAGAAAAGCTTCAGGTTGCTTTTGCGGGAAACCCCATCAGACTAATAGCAGACTTCTCAACCAATACCCTACACACCAGAAGTGGAATGATATATTCAAAATACTAAAAGAAAAAAATTGCCAGCCAAGAATTCTCTACCCAGGAAAGGCTCTCCTTCAGAAGTGAGGGAGAAATAGTGTATTTCCCAGACAAACAAAGGTTGTGGGAGTTCACCACCATATGACCAGCCCTGAAAGAAATTTTCAAGCGAGTTCTTCATCTGAAATCTGAGTAATGGTGACCACTATCACAAATACCCAAGAAAGAGCAAAACCAACTGTTAAAACAAAAATGCCAGAAAGAAAGAGAAAGAAGCTAAATCATTCCCCCTTAAATTTCCAACTAATATTGAAGAAGAGAAATAAAAGGAGAAATAATGATCAAAAGATATTTAAACCTCCCAAACAAGAGGCAATTAAATGACAGGAATTAAGCAACACTTGTCAATAATTACCCTAAATGCGAATGGACTGCCCATTCAAAAGACACAGACTGACTGATTGGATTAAAAAGCTAGGCCCAAGTATATACTGTCTTCAAGAGACCTACCTCACCTCTAGAGACACACATAGAATAAAAGTGAAGGGATGGAAAAAAGATATACCATGCAAATGGAAACCAAAAATGAGCAGGAGTATCTATTCTTATATTGGACAAAATAGACTTAGACTTAAAACCAAAAAACATAAAAAGAGACAAAGAACACCACTATATAATGATAAAGGGATCTATCCAGCTAGAAGACATAACAATTATAAACATGTATGCACCCAATACTGGAGCACCCAGACATATAAAGTAAACACTCTTAGACCTAAAGAAAGAAATAGGACCTAATACATTAATAGTGGGTGATCTGAGCACCCTTCTCTCAGTATGAGACAGATCTTCCAGGCAAGAAGTCAACAAAGAGACACAGGATTTAATCTACACCTTAGACCAACTAGACCTGGCAGATATATACAGAACATTTCACCCAACAACTAAAGGGTATACTTTCTGCTCGTCAGTTCATGGAACATTCTCCAGGATAGACCACATATTAGGTCAGAAATCTAGTCTCAGCAAATTTTAAAAAATTGAAATCATTCCAAATATCTTTTCAGACCACAATGGACTAAAATTAGAAATAAATAATAAGCAAAATTCTGGAAACTATACAAATACATGGAAACTAAATAATAGGCTCCTGAATGACCTATGGGTCCAAGAAGAATTAAACAGGAAATCAAAAAAACCTTTTGAAACTAATGAAAATAAAGATACATCATACCAAAACCTGTGGGATACCGTGAAAGCAGTACTAAGAGGAAAATTTATTGCAATAAATGCTTACATCAAAAGAACAGAAAGATTTCAAATAAATGACCTAACGCTATGCCTCAAAGAATCTGAAAAACAACAACAACCTAAATGTAGTAGATGGAAATAAATAATTAATATAAGAGCAGATTAAATGAAATAGAGACTCAAAAAAACAATAGAAAAGATCAACAAAACAAAAAGTTGCTTTTTTGAGAAGATAAATAAAATAGACAAACCATTAGCAAGGATAACAAAAAAAGAGAGAGAAGACCCAAATAGAAATAATCAGAAATGAAAAGGGAGATATCACAAACAATACCACAGAAATACAAAGATTCATTAGAGACTATTACAAAAAACCGTATGACAAAAAACATGAATATCTGGAAGATATAGATAAGTTTCTAGACACATACAAACTACCAAGACTGAACCAAGAAGAAATAGAAAACCTGAACAGACTGACAACAAGCAAGGAGATTGAAGTGGTAATTGGCAATCTTCAAACAAAGAAAAATCAGGGTCCAGATGGTTTCACAGCTGATTCTATCAAACTTTTAAATAGAAGTTAATACCAATTCTCCTCAAACTATTCCAAACAATTGAAACAGACGCTAATCTCCCAACTTATGAGGCCAACATAACTCTGATAGCAAAACCTGATAAGGACACAACAAAAAAAGAATATTACAGGGCAATATCATTGATCTACCTAGATTCAAAAATCCTCAACAAAATATTAGCAATCAGAATACAGCAACATATTAAAAAATATATACACTCTGAGTAAGTGGGATTCATCCCAGGGATGCAAAGATGGTTCAACATATGAAAGTCAATAAATGTAATACATCACATCAACAAATTCAAGGACAAAGACCATATGGTTATCTCAATAGATGCCAGAAAAGCATTTAACAAAATTCAACATCACCTCATGATAATGACTCTCAACAAATTAGGTATAGAAGGAAAATATCTCAATACAATAAAATCCATTCATGACAAGCCCACCACCAGTATCATTCTGAATGGGAAAAACTGAGGGCCTTTCCCTTAGGAACAGGAACAAGACAAGGATGCCCACTCTTACCACTTCTATTTAACTTAGTACTGGAGGTACTAGCCAGAGCAGTCAGGCAGAAGAAAGAAATAAAGGGAATCCAGATGTGAAAAGATAAAGTCAAACTTTCTCTATTTGCACATGACATGATACTATATATAGAAAAACCTAAAGACTCTTTCAAAAAACTCCTAGAGCTGGTTAATAACTTCAGTAACCTTGCAGTATACAAAATAAATGCCCCTAAATCAGTTGCATTTATATACTCAAATAATGAATTAACCAAAAGAGAAATAAAGAAAGTAAGCCCACTTACAATTGTCATGAAAAAATATGAAACCTAGGGATCAATTTAACTAAGGAGGTGAAAGACCTCTACAATGAGAATTACAAACCACTTCTGAAAGAAATTAAAGAAGACAAAAAAAGATGGAAAGATATTCCATGTTTTTGAATTGGAAGAATTAAAATTGTGAAAATGTCTACACTACCCAATGAGATATACAGATTCAATTCAATCCCCATCAAAATACCAAGAACATTCTTCACAGAAATGGAAAAAAAAACAATCTTACCCTTCATATAGAACAACAAAAGTCCCCAAATAGCCAAAGCAATCCTGAGCAAAAAGAATAAAGCCAGAGGCATAACACAACCTGTCTTCAAATTATACTACAAAGCTATTATAACCAAAATTGCATGGTACTGGTGTAAAAATAGACCTCCAGACCAGTGGAGTAGAATTGAGAACCCAGAAATCACCCCTCAGGGCTACAGCCATCTGATATTGGACAATGGCAAAAAAAACACCTACATTGGGGAAAAGACTGCCTCTTCAAAAAGTGATGCTGGGAAAACTGGATATCCATAAGCATAAGAATGAAACTAGATATGCATCTCTCACCATACACTAAAATCAACTCAAAATGGATTAAAGACTTAAATATAAGACCTGAAACTGTAAAATTAGTAAGGGAAAATATAGGAGAAACACTTCAGCAATTAGGTCCGGGCACAAGCTTTATAAACATGAGCCTGAAAGCACAAGCAGCAAAAGAAAAAAGTAAACAAATGGGACTATATTAAACTAAAAAGCTTTTGCACAGTAAACAAAGCAATCAACAGAGTGAAATGACAACCTGCAGAGTGGGAGGAAATTTTTGCTAACTATGCATCCAACTAGGAATTAATATCCATAATATTCAAAGAACTCAAGCAATTATACAGTAAAAAGACAAATAACCCAATTAAAAAATGGGCGAAGGGGCTGAATAGACATTTTTCAAAGAAAGACATACAAATGGCCAACAGGTACATGAAGAAATTCTCAACATCACTAGTCATCAGGGAAATGCAAATTAAAACTACTTTGAGATACCACCTCATGCCAGTTAGACTGGCTATAATCAAAAACATGGTGAATAACAAATGCTGGCGAGGGTGTGGAGAGAAGGAAACATTCCTACACTGTTGGTGAGACTGTACATTACTACAACCACTGTGGAAAACAGTATGGAGGTTTTTCAAACAACTACAGATATATCTTCCATAGGATCCAGCAATCCCACTTCTGGGTATATACACAGAGGAATG
>NW_007729741.1:8428-18710 GCF_000696425.1 Galeopterus variegatus | reverse complement strand
GTTGAGTGAAATTAGCAAAGCACAGAGGGATAAATACCACATGTACTCACTCATATGGGGGCTAAGAAAGAAAGAAGGAAGGTAAGAAAGACCACAGTAGTGCATTGGACTTGCAGAGGGAGAGAACATTCCTCGGGCTACAAAGTGGAGTGGGGGGAAATGGGGTGGGGGAGGGATAATTGGGGATAATTGGGTGAGGGACATGGGGTACAAAACCAATTTCTGGTAATGGGTATGCTGCCAGTATGAATCTGGCCCTCGCATCATGGGCACAAGTGGTGACAATCAGCTTTGTATCCCATGAATATTCATAATAAAAATAAAAATAAGCTAAGGACTAAATATAAAGAAGTGGACAACATGCAAGAAAAGACGGGTAATATAAGCAGAGAGATAGAAATTCTGAGAAGTAATCAAAAGAAAATGATAAAAATCATCAAAAGAAAATGATAGAAATCAGAAACACTGTAACAAATGAGGAATTGTTTTGATGGGCTCATCAGTAGACGGGACATAGATGAGAAAAGAATCAGTGAGCTTGAAGATATATCGCTAGGAGACTTTCAAAACTGAAATACAAAGAGAAAAAAAAGAACGGGAAAAAAGGGTGAAGAACAGAGCATCCAAGAACTGTTGTGGAAAATTTTTTAAAGGTATAGCATAAATGTAATTGAACTGTCACAACGAAAAGAAAGTGAGGACAGATCAGAAGAATTATTTGAAGTAGTAATTGCTTAAAACTTTCTAAACTTAATGACAAATGACAAACCACAAATTTGGGAAGTTGCACGAACACCAAGCAGAATAAATAAGAACAACAACAAGGCAAAAAAAAATTAAATGTAGACACATTAAATTCAAACTACAGAAAACCAAGACAAAGAGAAAAGGCCAGGGAGAGAAAAAGTATCTTAACTGTAGAGGAACACAGATAAGAATTACAATGGATTTCTCATCAGAAATAATGCGAGAAAGGAGTGGAGTGAAATATTTAAAATGTTTAAACAAACAAACAAACACCAACCTAGAATTCTATATTCAGTAAAATTATTCTTAAAAAGGGAGGAGAAATAAAGACTTTATTATACAACCAATTTTGATAAATTCTATTGCCAACAAACCAACTCTGCTTTTAAAAGAAATGTTAAGTGAAGTTCTTCAAAGAGAAGAAAGTAACATTGGTTATAAACTCAGATCTGCATAAAAAAGGAAGCATGTCAGAGATGGAATAAATAACTGTAAAAATATATATTATTTTTTATTATTGATTGATCTAAAAGAGGACGTTGTTTAAAATAATAATAGTAATGTACTGGTTGATTATAGCATATCAATAGTTAAAACGAATGACAGCAGTGTTATAAGTGAGAAAAAGAAATAGAAAATACTCTATGATAAGGTACTTGTGTTATACATGAAGTGGTTAAGTGTTATCTAAAGGTGAACTTAGATAAGTTAAAAAATGTATATTGAAACTCTAGAGAAACTACTAATTTTTTAAAAAGAAGTATAATTAATATTTTTTTTAAAAAGGAGTATAATGAAAGGGGATAAAATGGAACCGGAACCACATAAAAGTGTTCAATTAAAACTAGAGAAGGCAGATAAAGATGGGGGAGAGGAAAAAACAAAGAACAACTGTAATAAATAGAAAACAGAGATTAAGTAGATACTAATCCAACTATATTAATAATAACTTTAAATGAAAATGATGTAAATACATCAGTGAAACACAGAGATCATCAAAGTAGTTAAAAAAAGACAAGATTCAGGTATGTACTCTCTATAGGAAACCCACTTGAAATATAAAAACCCAGATAGGCTAAAAACAAAGCCATGGACAAACGTATAGCAAGAAGAAAAGAAATATAAACATTTGAGTCGAGGTTAATGAAATAAAAAATAGAAATACAATAAAGGAAATTAATAAAACCAAAAGCTGTTACTTTGTAAAGATAAACTCTATCCCCACCAATTAACAAGATGTAAATACAGAGTAAACTACATTCCTTCTATGTCTACCTACATTTCTTTATTAGTAAAATTGGGATAATGTTGCTTATTTTATAGGTAATTATGAAAAGGCAATTGACATAGAATCTAGTATTAAGAGTTCAATAAATGTCACCCAGAAATTAATTTCGTATCTCACGCTATGAGAGATACCAAAAGGCAGATAAGATATGAGAGATACCAAAAGGGCACATCTAAGGCAAACAAATGAAGTAAACAGAATGGAGACAGTTTTCTTCCATCTGGAAAAGTGAGTTATCCCTACATATGGTGAAGAAGATTTGGGAATACATTAAGAAGCAAGTTGAACCTTCCAAAACTGAGAAGTGCCATCTTAAAATTAAAGAAATGACAGTGTGCTGCTGCAGAAAGAAAATGGAAGGAAATGGTCCTGTAGCTACTTAAGTTGCTCACATTTATCAAGGGCTGGGAATTTAAAACCAAAAAGATGGCAAAATTTTCTAAATTGTGTTCAAAGCAGGATATGCATGTGTGTATACAGATATGTACTTAAAGATATGAGAAGCATAGGTTTTCCCAATTAAATTTAATGCCACAGATGAATTCTGGACAATTGGCATGGATTACCACACAGGCTGAAACTGAAACCAAGAGCTTCTTTCTGAGCGCATTTTCTCCATTCCATCCTCACATCTCCAAAATGCCCACCCACATCTAGATAACAGTAAAGTTTCCAGTTTGGCTTATGGTTGAAAATGAAATTGTGTGAAACAAAATGGAAATTTTAATTATGTGAGGTGGATTCTTAAAACTTTTTTTTTTTTTTTTACACTGGATAAGGGAATTAGTGCTTGAATTGTAGAATGCTGTGATTTTCAAAAAAACAACATGTATTTTCTATTTATAGTTGTGAGGTTGTGCTATTTTGCTATTAACACATTTTATGTTGACAAATTGGAGATGTGAGATATTTGGGACTCAATTAATACAACTTTGGAATTCTTGGGTGTCTCTGCTATTTCTGGGGCAAATGACTTAGGCCACATCTGGGGGCAAAAATCAGAGCAATCAGGCACCTGCATAGGATCACTCTGGCCGAGAATGAGCACAAGAAAATAAAAAAGAAGTAAGTAGACTTTAATTTCTTCAAGGGTGAAGAGATTTTATTTTGGAAGTTAACATGCCTGGCAATTAGAGAAAGGGAATTTTATAATTTGAGCTTTAATTTCTCTTTTAGAAATTAATAACGAAAAGGGAATTTGAGATATTTTGTAGCTATATATTTTTAACACAAAAACATATTATGCCCTTTACATACCCTCTCTGGTGATCTGGGTTGAACAACATAATTGGCCACAGTTTGAGATGAGAGGTAAAATATTGGGTGAATTTTCAGTATAATATGTGATATTCTTCTAGTTAATATTAGTTGTTATGAGCTGGTAACACAAGCTTTTAGGGGGCAACATCTAAATTAGTACTAATCGAGTAAACCTGATTCCACTAGTACCATTTAGTAGGTTGTGGCTATGACCTGGCTAGCTCCACTAAAGCCCCAAATATACCTAATGGCACAGCAAGAAATAAATATGGATAGATGTAACTGTGGCACAGTAAATCTTTCTTCTACAGTGATGAGGTAGAGCCTTGAGGGTTGACACATCCTTACCACAAATAGCATAAAGCAGCAAATCAACACTCTTGGGTTTCCCTGATTTGGTAGATTGCTCGCTCCATTAACAGCTGCCTTGAGAATCAAGGCATGAGCTGGGAGCTGCATCACATTACCTGAATACATTAGCCAGTTCTTTTCCATAATGATAGGCGGCATGATACATTTATATATTCTGAGGCCTCTTTTCCTCAAATACTTGTACCCTAAGGAGTAGTATAGAAATTATAATTTCTTCTCCATGAATTTCTATCATCTCCTTTGTTCCAAAGATTAAATGAGTCTAATGAATTTATAGTTTACCTTGGGAATAATAAGTCTCTTTTATTTATGTTACATTTGTGAATTTTCTTGTTTGTTAGTTGATAACATTGCAATGAATAACCAACACATTTCACATGTCTTTGACAACATTAATAAAATGAGATAAGGCATAGGAATTAACCTATCCACTGTAAAAATTTGGCTATATTGAGAATAAGTTCAAAATTTTCTTCTCCAAGTAGCTAGTAACTTTAGCATGAATTTTACAGATCAGATCATTCTTTATGAGAATAATTTTTAATCTGATTTAATATGAATTGGAAAAAAATACTATTTTTTTTTTACTAATCAGGTAGAAAATATTTAATTTAGACAGCAATTTTAATCCCAAAAAACTAAAATGATGTGAAAGAAGACTTACAAGGGAAGATTAAAGAAATGGTATATTTTATCTGGGGAAAGAGACCATTCTCCAGGTAAATTAATAATAATTATTACCTACATGATAGATTATGAGATGCAAGATGTTGGCCAGCTGTTCCTCATTTCCACTGAGTACTGACTGTAAGGAAATCCATTTTAAAACGCAGCAGAATTTTTTTTAGATGCAGCAAAATTGTTTTAGGAGACTTTTTTTAAGGTGAAGAGGAATTATTAACATTTAAAAATGTAATTATAAGGACCGTGAAGTTTTCTTTCTCAAGAGATGTGTTATATATCAGGATAGAAATTCGGTCTAACGTTCGAACACTTGATAACTCGTAGAGTACTTAACCTCTAAGGTTAAAGTTTTTTCTATAAGACTAAACATGTTGTAGTTCACAGTGAAAAATAATGTGATTTCCTTCAATTAACAACTTTGTGAGATGTGTTATTCTCCTTGAGTGTTGCACTGTTATCACACTGCATATATACACACACACACACACACACACACACACACACACACACACTGCTTTTTTGTAAATAGATGGGGAAACTACCTTACAAAGTCACACAGAGCCCTACAACATCTGCCCCCATCCCACCTTACCTGTATAACCTCCTACCAGCCATACACCCCGGCCCCCTGAACCAGTCCTCTCCAGTCTCTTTGCTATTCTTAGATTAGGCCAGCACTGGCTGTTCCTTCTGCTTGGAACTCTTTTTCCCATATCCTTGCATGGCTAAACCCCTTACTTCTTTCAGGGATTTGCTGAAATGTCACCTCCTCATGAGGTGATCCCTGACAACTCTACCTAGTACTAAAATCTGCTCCTTTCATCCCCATCCCCCTGGACACTCTCAATTCTTTTTTCCCTGCACTTCTTGTCCTTTTTTTCTCTTGCAACACTCATCACTTTCATAATGATGAAATATATAGTACATAATATATTTATATATATGTAACATAATGTATATTACATTATATTGTTTTTCATCATGCTTACCATTTACTTCCTGAATTTTTTCCTACTAGAATGTAATCTCCACACACATAGGAAACATCTGTTTTGTTCATTGAAGTACAGGTATGCCAAGGGCCTAGAACAATGCCTGGTACTCATTATATATGTATCTGTTGAATAATTGAATAAATGAGTGAATAAAAAATAGATTTAACTTAGCATTTGCCCAAATTGAGTCACTGGATATATATATTTCCAAAATGTCTTGTCTGCTATTAATCCATGGGGATTCCGAAGCTTAAGTACAATGAATTTCAGGCATGAGAAATAGATGTACATACACACATATACAAACATACAAAATATGTTTTGATTCTAGATATCCTAGAATCAAAAGGTAATGGCAGGCATTGCCAACATAGGTTTTGTAGAGACTTACACCCCAAAAAGGCTATCCTAGAATTTTATTCGGCCTTGATATAATCATGTTATATTTACTAGTGGTTCCTGATACCATTAGTCTCAACACAAATATTAAGTACACTAATTGGCAAGTTGAAGGAAAATAATTATTTAAATCTTGTAACTACTGATGCAAAGGGAAAAAAAGATTTGTAAGTTTGTCACAGAAACAGTGCTAAATTGTGTTAACCTACTCATCCATTGCTTGCCCTCTGCACCCTCCTTTATTCCTTAAGCCACACCACTTACTGCAATGTTCTATAGGCCATGAAATAAGGTAGGTGCATTATGTTTATTATCTCTGATCCTCTAATAAATATTGTGAAATACATATTATTACACTATTTTATAGGAAAAAGAAAGAATATTCAAAGAGAGTAGTTAAATTCTTTAAACTCCACAGCTAAAATGTAAAAGAACCTACACCCAAGCCAACATTGTCTGGCTCTAAGACCTGTGTTCTTTCTACTAAGCAAGCTGCTTCCCTTACTTATGATTGTTTCTGCCACTGCCTGAGAGGAGAGGAATTGCTACAGGTTGTCAATTCAACCAGTAATTTGGCCCTACGGCAGCCCCAAGAGATAATTTGGAGATATAGAGAACAAACCTGAAAACCCTCACATGCCTTTGTCTATGTCACATTGTGAGTTTTTGCAAGACTCTAGATCATCAAATGAGTGACTTCTTGACTCTGTCTCCTCTGTGCTGGGACCTTCCAGGCAGATGATTCAGTGCCAAATGCAAAAAAGATTCAAAACCAACCATAAGACTTGTTCTGAGAAAGTTTGGTGGATCAAGCCTTTGGACTACACTATAGCTTGTGGATTTTAGCCCTACTATAAATTGACATTTCAAGACTGTATAAAAGCCATCAGAACATTATATATGAGCTATATAAACATGTGTTAATGCGAGCTTTTTGTGCCTTTTCTTTAATTTTCTCATCCTTTCCCCTCTCACACACTACCCTTGTCTTTCCTGTACCTAAAACCTCTGACACTCACATGGAGCTCAAGTCTCAAGCAGCGAAGTTCCCCTAATTAAACATAATTAATCATTCATTCATGAGCTGCTCAGTTCTTACCTAGAAACAGCTGAGGCACAATAAATAATAAAAGCCAACAGATATTTGAATTTTAAGTAGCATCCATCAATTTAATCAAATAAGATTTACTGAAAATCAGCTGTCTCATATACCAGTGAATGAAGACAATATGTGGTCTCTGCCTTCAAGTTTATGGTCCATGAACTGCAGCATTTAAAGACAACTATATAGTCACCTGCACTACATAGTTCGGTGATGGAAAAGAAGTTGCATCACCTGGCCTCATCTATAAATATAATAATAATAGTGGTAATTATAAAATGATAATAGAATTACAATATAGACCTCTCAAAGTTGTAGAGTTGTAGCAAAGGATAGAGGAGCTTGCACCTTTGAAAAGTGCAGCAGAGACATTTGCCTTTACTCTAAACATCACATGCTCTCCACATTTCCTACCTTGCAATTAGGCAAGACCCTGTGGCTATTTCTCGCCAATGGTTTATTACAAGTATCATGAGTTGCATCTATAGCAAACCACTTAAGAAGTAGAGCTTGACACCACTAGTGTTTTCCCCTTGGTGAAAATGGAGGCTTTGTCTTGGGATGGCAGAGCAATGAGATGAGAGCTCCTAAATTATTGAGTTTCTGCAGAGAAGATCCATAACAAAGTTTTCATGTGTTAGAAATAATCTTGAGTTTGTTAAGCTACTGAGAGTTTCAGTTTGTTTGCCCCTGCCGCATAAATACAGCCTTTCCTGAAGAACAGAAATAGTCTGTGGTACAGTAAAACTTTGTGGACAATACACCTTTTCTGAAAAAAAAAAAATTCATGAACACTACATTTGGAACATGAAAGCCCAAGAGGGTGGCATAGAGAGGAAAGAGAGACACATGTCCTGAGATACCATGTCTTCAACACCAGGATTGGCACAGGAAGAATTTACCCTTGCTGTGAAATGATAGGCAGAGGATACACACCAACCTTCATCCTCACCACAGAGGCCTGCAGATCTTTTGGCAGGAAAACCCAAAGCCAAGTATGGGGAATGTCCTAGAATACACCCACTACATCATGCTAGGACAGTAGCACAAATTGTGCACCCCTCACCCCCTTCCCTTGTGACCCAATATGATGCAGGGCAGCACCATTTTGAAACCAGAGTCCTTATGAGAGCATGCTCTGCCCTGAGGCCAGTGGCCACAACACTGTCCAAGTCTTAAGGCTTTGCCCTCATCCTGGTGTACTCCCATGAAAGGTTGTAATGCCCTGATCTCAGTGGCTTGAAGACTGGGCTCACAGTGGCTGTGACTCTAGTTCTGTAGTGTGGGAAACAAACCCTAGTCCTGCTGAACTTATGCACTCCCACATCCCCAGCCAGAGATTAGAATGGCGACCCTCCTCAGGTGGACCACCCCCCACTCTTCCCCCTACCCCATACCCGCCAGCTGACTGAGATGTGTGCACCTGAGGCGTGAGCCCTTAGCCTGAAAAAGCAGCTCATATTGAAATTGGAGAATTCATTGTATAAAACAAAAAATACATCTAAGAGTTTCAACAACAGACTACTAGATCAAGCAGAGGAAAGAATTTTTGATCCTGAAGATAGCAGTTTTGATATAACACAGGAAAACAAAACAAAACAAAGGAATAAAAAGGAATGAACAAAGCTTACAAGACCTATGGGATACTATTAGTTGAACAAATTTTTGGAATATAGGCACTCCAGAAGGAGAAAAAGACAAAAACATATTGAAAATCTATTTAAAGATAGTAGCTAAAAATTTGCCTAATCTATGATGCAAACATCCAGATCCAGGAAGCTCAAAGTTCCCCAAGTAAAGTCAACCCCAATATATCATCACTAGACACATTGTAGTCAAACTATTCAAAGTTAAAGACAAAGAGAGAGTTCTAAAAATAGCAAAGAAAAACATCAAGTCACTTATAAGAGAATCCCCACTAGACTAATAACAGACTTCTAAGCAAAACCTAAATGCCAGGAGAGAATGAGATAACATATCAAAGTAATAAAAGAAAAAAACTGCCAGCCGAGAATATTATATGCAGCAAAGCTATCCTTCAGAAATGAAGGAGAAATAAAGTCTTTCTCATACAAGCAAAAATTAATGGAATTCATCACCACCAGACTGGACTTACAAGAAATGGTTGGGGTCTCCTACATCTAGAAGAGAAAAAATAATAATTATCATGAAAATACCTAAAAATACAAAACTTACTGGTAGAGTAGATACACAAATTAGAAAGACAAAGGAATCAGAACTTATCAATACAGAAAACCACCAAACCACAAGAATAAATAGTAAGAGAGGAAGAAAGAGAAAGAAAGGAACAAAGGATACACAAAACAATCAGAAAACAACCAAAAAATGACAGAAGTAAGACCTCACATATCAGTAATAACCTTGAATGTAAACAAGTTAAATACTTCAATTAAAATACATAGACACACGCTGAATGGATAAACAACAGCAACAACAACAACAAAAACAAACAAACAAACAAAATCCACATGCTGCTTACAAGAAATGCATTTTACTTAGTAAGACACACATAGACTGAAAGTGAAGGGATGGAAAAAGATAATCCATGCAAATGGAAAACAAAAGATACTAAAAGACAAAGAAGGGTACTATATAATAATAAAGGGATAAATAAGTAAGAGGATATAACAATTATAAATATATATGCCCCCAACATCAGAACACCCAGATATATAAGCAAATATTATCAGATATAAAGGGAGAGACAGACACCAATACAATAATATTTGGGGACTTTAACACCCATTGTCAACATTGGACAGATCATCAAAAAAGGAAAACACAGAAACATCACATTTAAAAAGCACCAAAGACCAGATGGACCTAACAGACATTTGCAGAGTATTTCATCCAATAGCGGCAGGATATACATTCTTTTCATTAGCACAAGCAACATTCTCCAATATTAACCACATGTTAGCCCACAGATAAAGTCTCAACAAGTTAAAAACAAATTAAAATCATATCAAATAATTTTTCCAACCATAATGGAATAAAACTAGATATCAATAATAAAAGGAACTTGCAAAACTACACAAATACATGGAAATTAAACAATATGTTCTTGAACAAACAATGGGCCAAAGTAGAGATTAAGAAAGAAACAAAAGAATTTCCTGAAACTAATGAAGACAGAAACACAACATACCAAAGCTGTGGGACACAGCCAAAGCAGTATTAAGAGAAAATTTTATATCAATAAATGACACCAAAGAATTAAAAATTTCAAATGGACAGCCTAACAGTGCATCTCAAGGAAATAAAAAAGTAAGAACAAACTAAAACCAAAATAAATAGAAGAAAAAAAATCAGAGCAGAAATAAATGAAATTGAGACTAAAAATACAATACAAAAAAAAAAAACTATCAAACAAAAAGCTGGTTCTTTGAAAAGATAAACAAAATCAACAAACTG
>NW_007729741.1:6485-7573 GCF_000696425.1 Galeopterus variegatus | reverse complement strand
CATCTCAAGGAAATAAAAAAGTAAGAACAAACTAAAACCAAAATAAATAGAAGAAAAAAAAATCAGAGCAGAAATAAATGAAATTGAGACTAAAAATACAATACAAAAAAAAAACTATCAAACAAAAAGCTGGTTCTTTGAAAAGATAAACAAAATCAACAAACTGTTAGCCAGAGAAAAGATCCAAATAAGTAAAATCATAAATTCAAATGGAGATATTACAACAGATAACTCCAAAATATAAAGGATCATCAGAGACTATTACAAACAACTATATGCCAATAAATACAAAAACCTAGAGGAAATGGATAAATTCCTGGACACGTATACCCCACCAAGAGTGAACTAAGAAGAAATAGAAAACTTAAATAGACCAATAACAAGTAATGAGATAGAATCCATAATAAAAACTTTCCCAACAAAGAAAAGCCCAGGACCATATGGCTTTACTGCTGAATCCTACCAAACACTTAAAGAAGAACTAATACCAATATTTCTTAAGATTCCCACTCTCACCATTTATGTCATCATAATACTGAAAGCCATAGCCAGAGTAATTAGACAAAAGGAAGAAATAAATCACATCCAAATTGGAAAAGAAAAAGTCAAGTTGTCCCTGTTTGCAGATGACATTATTTTATATGGAGAAAAACCTGTAGACTCTACCAAGAAACTCCTAGACATGATAAACAAATTCAATAAAATTGCAGGATATAAAATCAACACACAAAAAATCAGTAGCATTTCTGTGCACCAACAACAAATTAGCATTAAAAGAATTCAAAAAAGCTATCCCATTTACAATGGCAACAAGAAAAAATAATAATAAAATACCCAGGAACAAATTTAACCAAGGTGGTAAAAGATCTCTACAATGAAAACTATAAAGCATGATTAAAGAAATTAAAGAAGACACACAAAAATGGAAAACATCCTATGCTCATGGATTGGAAGAATTTATTCATCAAAATGTATCACCGTACTACACAAAGTGATCTATAGATTCAAAGCAATCACCATCAAACTTCTAATGATATACTTGACAGAAATAGAAAAAGAAAATTTCAAGAATTTAAATGGAACAATGA
>NW_007729741.1:0-4329 GCF_000696425.1 Galeopterus variegatus | reverse complement strand
CATGTTCTCACTTATATGTGGAAGCTAAATAAGTTGATCTCATAGAAGCAAAGAGTAGAGTAGAGTTTACTAGAGACTGATGGGTGGAAGGAAAGAGGAGGTTGGGGAGAGGGTGATCAGTGAATACAAAATATTAGAGAGATAGTTAAAATGGGATCTAGGGTTCTAGAGTAATATGGGGAGACTGCAGTTAATAACAAGGTACTGTGTATCTTTGAATACCTAGTCAAGATGATGTTCAATGTTGCTGACACAAAGAAGTGACAAATGTTTGAGATGATGGATGTACTAAGCACCTGATACACTGCACACAGTATGAATGTATACAAATATCATATTGTACTCCATAAGTGAATACAATTATGGTGGGTCAATTAAGAAAAATAAATTAAAAAGAGAGAAATAGTAGAATAGTTGTTACCAGAGGCAGAGAAGAGGGGTAGGGGAACAGGGAAAGTTAGTAGACTGGTACAAAGTTACAAAGTTACAGTTAGATAGAAAGAATAAGTTCTGGTGCCCCAGGAAGATAATGGTCAACAATATTGTGTTATATAGTTCAAGACAGCCAGAAAAGAGGATCTTGAATATTATCACAAAGAAATGATAAATATTTAGGTGATAGATATGCTAACCACTCTGATTAGATCATTATACAATAAATGCATGTATTGAAACAACACACTATACCCCATAAACTTGTACAATGAAAAAAACATAAATTAAAAGTTAAAAAAGACAATCTAATTTGAAAGTGGGCAAAAAAAATATGCATTCCACTGAATAGGATACAAGATGGGAAATAAGGATACAAAAAGAGGTTCAACATGAAGAACCATTATGGAAATACAAATTAAAAGTACAATGAGATATCATTATATACCTATCAGAATGGCTAAAATAAAGAATGGTAACATTAAAAAACATTCAGTACTAGGAAGTCTGAAATTGGGCATTAGATTGTGTTGTAAAAACCACAATTGGGAATGTTTTGGGGACAGAGGAGTTGTGACTGATGGATGGAATTTCATGAGGTGGAGTAGACAGGAGAAAGCTATTTATGCAGGTGAGGAAATTACATTAATAAAGGTAAGAAGGGCTGGGATGAGCACTATAGGTTGTTGGTAGTGAGTTCCATGTGCTTGCAGCAGATACTGCAAACTGTGGAAGGCTACAAAATCATGAGATTATGAACATGCTTGAGAAGTGGACAGAGTTTAGATTTCATTCAAAGGCCAATAGAAAGCCAGAAGAGATTATGAGTCAGTGATAAAAGTAGCGATTAAAGGAAATTCCTGGCATTACCGTTTATGAAATATCAGTCAGGACAGTGGTTCCCAACTGTGGCTGTGCATTAGAATCACATGGAAGCTTCTAAATGATGCTGAGTTCCAACCCCTTATTCCTTTTTTTTTTTTTTTTTTTTTTTAACTTCTCAATATACATTGTAGTTGATTTTTGTGTCCCTTTACCCATTACCACCCCTTATTCCTGATTTAATTAGTGAGTCTGGGCATCGGTGTGATTTTAAAGCTGAGCAGATGATTCTAATTATTATAAATTACAGCAAGTATGGAGATACCTGGGAATCAGGGGATGGTGTCTTCTAAAAGACCACTTACGAGGATGATACATGACACCCTATTAGGTGTGACAATACCAAAAAGATTCTGCTTATGTTACTCAGGGGTTGAAGTGGGAGAAATATAGGGGAAGTGACACTCTGGGTATTTTCCTCACCATTTTTAATTGCCCCCAAGTCAGAACCACCATTTTTAATTGCGCCCAAGTCAGAATAAAAACAAACTGTGTTGGGGCACTTCTGTTCTTTTCTCTATTTTTGTTCTTGAAAAATCATACTCTGCAAATTCAGGGCTCTACAGTGTAAGGTGAGAAGTAGGACCACACAAATTTCTGTCTGTATTCCACTTCACTCACCAACCCCGCACTAAGTCCTGGATTGAACAATCATTAAACACCAAAAGGTAAAGTAATTTTTTTCGATTACTTGTAAAAGAGTTACCCAAACCTCTAAGTGGTTTGACCAGGCTTCCTGCCTCCTATAATTTCATTAATTTTTCAACTCTGTAACATACTAAACATTAGGTCATGAGGTCCAATCACAAATCATATACAGAAATTATAATGTATCAATATTGTATTTTCAACCATTTATTACACAACTCCTTGTTCCTGACTCCCTTTCCCACACTCTCAACAGGAACCCAAACACATAACCCAGAATACGCACACAATATTTGAGTCTGAGTAAGCTAAAAAAATAAATATTAGTCAGCTTTTCCAAAACATACAGACTTCAGTACAATGTAATATTTCCTCGCCAGAGACTTTTATGATGGTGGCAATCAATTTCCTAAAAGGTTAACAGGGTTCCCTTCAGCTTTTTAACAAAATCATCCTAGTCATCAGAAGTTGTTTAGTTCAGAGACTCCAGCATGTTCAGCTTCATAATTCTGCAAAAAATTTTAAAAGAACTCAGTAGCTCTTAAATAATGACACATTTATTTGGCCAATGCACTAATATGTTTATTTGTTTACTGAGGAGAGCTTTTTGTTTCACTGTTTCTGGTTTGCTGGCTTTGAAACACTCTGTCCCGATAGGAAGCCATTTCGATCTAAAGAAGCCACTCTCCAAAGAGCATGGAACTGCTGCAATATTTATGAAATCTAAAACCTCTACTCTTGGTCTTTTTAATAAAGATCCCAGAGGAAGGTGTTGAGGCTAATAAAGAAGGAAGGGAAAAGGAAAAGCAACTTAGGAAGGATTCTAACAGTGTGCTCTCTACAGACTGCTAAAATATAAACAGAGAGGTGATCAATGACAGACCCTATTTCTAAATTAAGTCTTAAAATGCATATTAATGAATGCTTTTTGAAAAAGCATATTATATTGAGAATGGCACTTAGGGAAATGAAAGCTACTTTTATTTTAGATTCAGCTTCCCATTCAGCTGAATTTGCTAATTAGCAAATACTTGCCTACTTAGTGGGTAGAGTTGTATGGTTCATTTTAAAGTGATCTGGAAAGACTATTTTAAAAAGAATACTCCAAACATAAACAGGTCAAAATGTGGCTCTCAACTCATCCCCCGGCAGGTCTCTTAGAAAGACTCACAGATGCTCAGTTTTATAAGGCCACCTGCCATACTGAGGAAAAGGATGGGATTGCTTTGAAAAGCAAGGGAAAAACGCCAACCTCCTGGAAATGAGCATGAAAAACTGAAAAGATTAGAATTCAGTATCTCGATTCTATGAAACAACTGTGCAGTGTAGAGCAAATTTATGAGTCCAGAAAGAAACAAATTTAGAACTGGCCTAATTCAAATTGAATATTCTTCTAGGGTCAATAGCACAGTAAAACTCCATCTTTCTTTTATCAAGTAAGTGGCTAGATGAATGTGATGGAGCATAAATTAAAAGGCAGGAGAGTTTTAAGGGATGAGGCTGGCAAGTTGGTCCGAGGCTGGGTCATGCAGACTGTTGTCATGCAGGCTGGTGGTGGCTCTCGGGCTTTGTAAAAGCAGTCAACTCCCTTCCTGCCCCCTACCTCTTCCATTCTCCTACCCAAAATAAGATGTTTTACAGAATTATAATACATAAAAGGACAAAAGTAGAACTACTTTAGTTAAGTAGGGTAGGACAGAGTAAATGTGCAGCAAGAAGGCAGGAACTACTTAAAATTTTTCCATGCAAGTCCCACCATCACTACAGGGACCCTAAGTCACTTTGAATAAACCTTACGGCTTTCAGAGAACCATTCCAAACATTACTGATGCAGGCAATGGAGATTTCTTAAGAGCTTTAAGCAAAGTATGAGTATGTCCAGATTACAATTTAGATGCTGAGCATCATTCTAAGATAGGTAAAGAGGATGAATTTGAGCTCATGAGCTTGAGGGCAGGGAACAAGTTGGGAGACTTGCAGTTCTCTGGGAGAAAAAGGCTACGGGCCCCAACTAGGACAGAAGTCATCAAAATGGAGTGGAGACATATTTAGGAGGCAATTTGATAAAACATGGTACATGGTGATTGATTAGACATGGGAAATTCAGAGTTAAGGAGGATTCAAGAATATATCCTGGGTTAGTTCCAAGCACCGTAATTGGGCAGGGTATAGAGAATGAAAGAGGAACAAGTGGGTGTTAGTGGGAGGGAATAAATTAAGTCTTAGTTATTTCTGGGTTGAGGTGCTTGAGACGGTTTAGTTGGCAAGAATACATGTGAGTTACATGTGAGTCTGAGTCTTGAAACACAAGGCTAGTCTGGATCTTTCAATTTAGGGTACTCAGATCCTAGCAAAGCAATAGGCAGG
>NW_007729740.1:206103-224036 GCF_000696425.1 Galeopterus variegatus | reverse complement strand
TTTTTTTTCTCTGAAAGTTTTACAGTTTTACTTTTTACGTTTAAGTTCATGATCCATTTTGAGTTAATGTTTTATGAAATGTGAGACTTAGGTCAATGCTCACTACTTTACCTATGGAAGCCCACTTGCTTCAGCACCAATTTTTGAAAAGGCTAGGTGGCATTTTTAAAAAGGATCATCTGTACTGATCACAGCACAAAATCTGGAAGTCGATTATTTTTCTACTAATATTACACATGCTTACTTTTGGTTGTGATTTGTTACTTTTATTAAAAAGGAAAAAGAGAAAGCAATAAAACTAATTTACTTCAATATAATTTTGATAAATCAAATATTTTCTGTATATCATTCAAAATTATTGAGACTATCAGTTAGACACCCAACTATTAGGCATGGATACTTTTTTTATTTCCCCATAAAATACAATTGGACTAACTTATACTTGTGCAGTCTATCAAAGCAACAGGACTGAGTTTTTTATTTGTTTTTTTGGAACTTGGGGAAATCAGTTTTATTTCTTCATGGTTACACCACACAGTTTCTTCAGCACACCATTTTGGCCAATATTTAAAAACTCTTAATCTGCCAGGGAAAGCAGAAATATGAGGGAAAGAAATCAAGAATGTGGGTTTTAAGAATAGGAGAAAAAAGACCTACATTTTATTAAAGTTTCTAATATTAGAGTAAAAAATGAGGGTGCTGAACTATAAAAGTAGAAAAATCAATTCAGTACATATGTCCCAGTATTTGTGAAAAACACTGGGCTCATGCTATAAAATTCCCATCACTGAGAGGGTTCAGACCCCCTCCTGAGCCCATCAGATCCTGCCTACAAGAACTCTTATCCTGCTTGATGCTTTCCTAGATCCCTGTCAGTTTCTCCAATAGGAGACAAACTCCTTACAATTTCACCATCTAACAGAGTGTCATGCATAGAATGAGCACTTAATATTTGCTGCATGAATAAAGTCGAACAAATCAACAGTCCTCAAGGAGCCTGGAATCTATTTTGAGGGCATAAAGCAAGAATACAAATACTCAGGAAATATGAGAAAATTGTCAGCTTCAGCAAGAATAGAGGCAGCAAAGACCAAGACAAGACAGTTTGCCTGCAGTTTTAAGATTCTTCTACATGGTCCAACATATCTTTTAACTTCCACTTTGGGGCTAAGCCCTGCTAGTCACTGTTCTTCAGTTTGCTCTTCTTCCCCTTGTTTTTGCATACATTTCTACTGGGTCTTGAGGGACCATGTTTATGACTATGTTTGGACAAAATTCAGGTGTTTGGGGGCTCTCTGGCCAACATACTATCTGCAATGGTCAATTTTAGGTGTCAGCTTGAATAGATTAAGGAATACCTAGAAACTTGGAAAAGCAGTATTTTGGGGTGTGTTTCTGAGGGTGTTTCCAAAGGAGACTAGCATCTGAGGCTGATTGGATGAGGTGGAAAAGATCCACCCTCAATAAAGTTGGGCACCATCCAGTCTGCTGGGAGACCAGAGAGAACGAAAATGGAAGAAAAGGTGAACTTCTCTATCCGCTTGAACTGGGATACACTCTTCTCTCCTGTCCGTGGACATCAAGTTCTGATCCCCAGGATCTTCAGCCTTTGGGTTCTAAGACATACACCAGCAGCACTTCCAGCTCTCTGGCCTTTGGCCTGAGACAGAGAATCACACCATCAGTTTCCCTGGTTCTGAAGCTTCTGGACTTGGACAGAGCCATGCTACCGGCATCCTAGGGTCTCTAGCTTGCAGACAGCCTATTGCAGAACTTCCCAGCCTTCATAGTCAGGCGAGTCAATTCCCCTAATAAATTCCCTCTCATATATCTCTCATATTGTACATAGCCTATTTGTTCTGTCTCTCTGGAGAACTCTGACTAATACACAATCTTAATGGTATCCTAGTCTCACTGGGTTCATTGTCTCAGTGAATGACACTCAGCAAGCACAGGATTGCCCAACTTAAATATCCAAGAATTATCCGTACCCCACTTTGGCAACCTCCCCTTAGCCATTCGCCTGTGCCTGATCAATGCCTCAGATCTTTCCACATCTCTCCATTTCCACTGCCATCCCCTAATCCAGTTAATAATCATTTCTCATTTGGGTAATAGCCTTAACTTTTTAACAAGACTTGCATCCAGGTTTTTCTCATCTACCACCTACCTAAATGTGTTTAAACCCCAGAACTGATTCAACTATCCCCCTGTTGAAAACCACACCAATCACTTTCCATTGCCCTGAGGACGACATCCAGACTCTTCAGCATGGCCCTTGATGACCTTTCCTGTGCTGATTCTCCAGATGAATTCTACCTCGTCCCACCCCCAGACATCTGAGCTCCAGGCTCTGGCCAAATGGGATTTCTCTTATACATGCTCTCTCATTTCTGGTCCTTTTCACAAACAATTTTTCCTGCCAAGAATATTCTTTCTGCCAAAATCCTCTTCATCCTTTAGTGATTATGTTTAAATATCACTGCCTGTCGGAAGTGTTTCTTGGCCTCCCTGACTAGATTAGATGACCCTGCTATGTTCACCCATAGACCCCTGTACTCCTGCCGTCATAACTCTTGCCACACTTTTTTAATCTTTTAATTTTCAGTCTGTCTCTCATAAACACTACACGGTCTCTAAGGACGGTCCTTTGTCCTTTACTCGATGTCAGATCATCAACATCTAGCCCATCACCAGGCACCTTGTTGACACTCAGTAAATGCTTTTTAAATGAATGAATGAGCAATCTCCATGTGGAGAGGACTATAATAGGGAAAAAAACAGAAATGTAGAAACCAGGCAGTAGATATTTGCAATAATCAAAGAAAAAAGCGATTAAAGCTTGTAATAAATGGTGGCAGTGAGAAGAGAAAGCATGCTGTGGCCACACCAACATGATGGAGGCAGAAAGTTGCAGGAACTGGAGAGAGAGAAAGGGAGAGCTAGAGGAGTCAAGTTTACTGTGCTGATATATCAAGAAAGGAAGTAAGCATGTGCGTGCACACACACAGTTTCAAGAAAAAAGGAAAATCAGGTTGCTTGATTTTTAGAATATGGCAGAATGAAATTGTGAAATAATTGCCAAGTATTTCTTTTAGACATTTTTCTCCTCTTCTGGNGTCTATCAAAGCAACAGGACTGAGTTTTTTATTTGTTTTTTTGGAACTTGGGGAAATCAGTTTTATTTCTTCATGGTTACACCACACAGTTTCTTCAGCACACCATTTTGGCCAATATTTAAAAACTCTTAATCTGCCAGGGAAAGCAGAAATATGAGGGAAAGAAATCAAGAATGTGGGTTTTAAGAATAGGAGAAAAAAGACCTACATTTTATTAAAGTTTCTAATATTAGAGTAAAAAATGAGGGTGCTGAACTATAAAAGTAGAAAAATCAATTCAGTACATATGTCCCAGTATTTGTGAAAAACACTGGGCTCATGCTATAAAATTCCCATCACTGAGAGGGTTCAGACCCCCTCCTGAGCCCATCAGATCCTGCCTACAAGAACTCTTATCCTGCTTGATGCTTTCCTAGATCCCTGTCAGTTTCTCCAATAGGAGACAAACTCCTTACAATTTCACCATCTAACAGAGTGTCATGCATAGAATGAGCACTTAATATTTGCTGCATGAATAAAGTCGAACAAATCAACAGTCCTCAAGGAGCCTGGAATCTATTTTGAGGGCATAAAGCAAGAATACAAATACTCAGGAAATATGAGAAAATTGTCAGCTTCAGCAAGAATAGAGGCAGCAAAGACCAAGACAAGACAGTTTGCCTGCAGTTTTAAGATTCTTCTACATGGTCCAACATATCTTTTAACTTCCACTTTGGGGCTAAGCCCTGCTAGTCACTGTTCTTCAGTTTGCTCTTCTTCCCCTTGTTTTTGCATACATTTCTACTGGGTCTTGAGGGACCATGTTTATGACTATGTTTGGACAAAATTCAGGTGTTTGGGGGCTCTCTGGCCAACATACTATCTGCAATGGTCAATTTTAGGTGTCAGCTTGAATAGATTAAGGAATACCTAGAAACTTGGAAAAGCAGTATTTTGGGGTGTGTTTCTGAGGGTGTTTCCAAAGGAGACTAGCATCTGAGGCTGATTGGATGAGGTGGAAAAGATCCACCCTCAATAAAGTTGGGCACCATCCAGTCTGCTGGGAGACCAGAGAGAACGAAAATGGAAGAAAAGGTGAACTTCTCTATCCGCTTGAACTGGGATACACTCTTCTCTCCTGTCCGTGGACATCAAGTTCTGATCCCCAGGATCTTCAGCCTTTGGGTTCTAAGACATACACCAGCAGCACTTCCAGCTCTCTGGCCTTTGGCCTGAGACAGAGAATCACACCATCAGTTTCCCTGGTTCTGAAGCTTCTGGACTTGGACAGAGCCATGCTACCGGCATCCTAGGGTCTCTAGCTTGCAGACAGCCTATTGCAGAACTTCCCAGCCTTCATAGTCAGGCGAGTCAATTCCCCTAATAAATTCCCTCTCATATATCTCTCATATTGTACGTAGCCTATTTGTTCTGTCTCTCTGGAGAACTCTGACTAATACACAATCTTAATGGTATCCTAGTCTCACTGGGTTCATTGTCTCAGTGAATGACACTCAGCAAGCACAGGATTGCCCAACTTAAATATCCAAGAATCATCCGTACCCCACTTTGGCAACCTCCCCTTAGCCATTCGCCTGTGCCTGATCAATGCCTCAGATCTTTCCACATCTCTCCATTTCCACTGCCATCCCCTAATCCAGTTAATAATCATTTCTCATTTGGGTAATAGCCTTAACTTTTTAACAAGACTTGCATCCAGGTTTTTCTCATCTACCACCTACCTAAATGTGTTTAAACCCCAGAACTGATTCAACTATCCCCCTGTTGAAAACCACACCAATCACTTTCCATTGCCCTGAGGATGACATCCAGACTCCTCAGCATGGCCCTTGATGACCTTTCCTGTGCTGATTCTCCAGATGAATTCTACCTCATCCCACCCCCAGGCATCTGAGCTCCAGGCTCTGGCCAAATGGGATTTCTCTTATACATGCTCTCTCATTTCTGGTCCTTTTCACAAACAATTTTTCCTGCCAAGAATATTCTTTCTGCCAAAATCCTCTTCATCCTTTAGTGATTATGTTTAAATATCACTGCCTGTCGGAAGTGTTTCTTGGCCTCCCTGACTAGATTAGATGACCCTGCTATGTTCACCCATAGACCCCTGTACTCCTGCCATCATAACTCTTGCCACACTTTTTTAATCTTTTAATTTTCAGTCTGTCTCTCATAAACACTACACGGTCTCTAAGGACGGTCCTTTGTCCTTTACTCGATGTCAGATCATCAACATCTAGCCCATCACCAGGCACCTTGTTGACACTCAGTAAATGCTTTTTAAATGAATGAATGAGCAATCTCCATGTGGAGAGGACTATAAACTCCTGCCGTCATAACTCTTGCCACACTTTTTTAATCTTTTAATTTTCAGTCTGTCTCTCATAAACACTACACGGTCTCTAAGGACGGTCCTTTGTCCTTTACTCGATGTCAGATCATCAACATCTAGCCCATCACCAGGCACCTTGTTGACACTCAGTAAATGCTTTTTAAATGAATGAATGAGCAATCTCCATGTGGAGAGGACTATAATAGGGAAAAAAACAGAAATGTAGAAACCAGGCAGTAGATATTTGCAATAATCAAAGAAAAAAGCAATTAAAGCTTGTAATAAATGGTGGCAGTGAGAAGAGAAAGCATGCTGTGGCCACACCAACATGATGGAGGCAGAAAGTTGCAGGAACTGGAGAGAGAGAAAGGGAGAGCTAGAGGAGTCAAGTTTACTGTGCTGATATATCAAGAAAGGAAGTAAGCATGTGCGTGCACACACACAGTTTCAAGAAAAAAGGAAAATCAGGTTGCTTGATTTTTAGAATATGGCAGAATGAAATTGTGAAATAATTGCCAAGTATTTCTTTTAGACATTTTTCTCCTCTTCTGGAGGAACTGGAGAGAGAGAAAGGGAGAGCTAGAGGAGTCAAGTTTACTGTGCTGATATATCAAAAAAGGAAGTAAGCATGTGCGTGCACACACACAGTTTCAAGAAAAAAGGAAAATCAGGTTGCTTGATTTTTAGAATACGGCAGAATGAAATTGTGAAATAATTGCCAAGTATTTCTTTTAGACATTTTTCTCCTCTTCTGGTTTTTTGTTTTTTGATCTCATAGCAGAAGCAGTGGCCTTGAATATCAAAGATCAAGCTTATTAAGATATTTTTGTCCAAACACGCAGCTTTGCACATCAAGATTAGGAGCCTAAGGGACTCGCAGCACAGAGTTCAGGACATAAACGACTTGAAGGAATGTGGGATAACACAAGCACAGTGTTCTAATCTGAAAGGATGTGAGCACTCAGCTAGCCACGAAGGGGAGACTCAAAAGGGCACAGAGAACAGACTGTGTCTTACTTCTTGGGTGAAACTTAAAATGGTGGTGACACACAAAAGCCCCCATTTCAACATCATGCTGGCCTTAACAGAGTAAAAATGGTGGGAACCTTGTTGGGCATATCTTGCAAATGTTCCCAACAACACAAAGACATGGGAGTAATAGAGCATATGTCATATATAGATATAAACACAGAGATAGAGAGAGGGACACAGAGATAGAGAGAAGGATATTCAACATCAGAAAGGAATAGGGAGGGCCTGCAAGAGCCACTCACCCTGAGTTGCTCACCCACCTAGTGGGCAGTGGAAGAATGTCTAATCTTTTTCCCTGTTCCCAAGAGTGACAAGAAATGGGCCGAGCAGTTGGTGGACTTTGGGACCAGGAAAAATATCATAGTCAGGACAAGGAGGACACAAAAGTAATTTCATGGTCCAGTGACTAAAGAAGCGTGGTAGCCATGGGCCGAGCAGCTGTGGAAGCAAAAGGGATAGATGCCAGTGATCTAAGAGCAAAGGAAGGTTTCTGTGGAAACCACTGGGCTTGGATGCCGATGCCCCGAACCACATGTCTCCTCCCTAGTGCAATATAACCATCCTGGAGCTAAAGAAAAGGGAGGGAGGAGGCATGGTGGGAGTATTTTGAATTGACCAGTGTTTACCCAAAAGGAATTAACAAAAGTCGTAAAGTAGCATGCTTTATTTTGATTTATTTTGTGTTTGTTTGTTTTGCCATTAGCAGGTATGGAACCAAAGGCCTATTTAAGTGTGGCTACAGAGAAATTTACATGTTTACATACCAGAGTTACACAATTTATGAAATAAATAATAGGAATTTGTGTGTCTCCACCCTGTGCGTCTACTCTCCTTGTAAAGGTACCCTCCTTGTAAAGATAAAGGTGAAAGATACACAGATGTGCATACATCTATAGAGAAAAAAATTGGTGCTCTCATTTCTTCTTGTTTTAACAGGTAACTTTTAATTTAAAATACTTGTCCTTGTCCCTATTTATATATTTAAGTGTGCCATGTGAAAACCTTTGAAAAGTACTATTTTTGTTTCCTCCTCCCCATTAAAAATATTATCTGGAATCAAGTATATCTTGCTACAATACCATTTAAAGAGTTGTAATTTTCAACTAACTCCACCATGGTCATGACCAGATACTCATTTTAGGTAAGTCAGAGCATATAATTAATGTGATATTAAATTATTATAAAAGTACATATGTGGTCATTATGTTACATATGTGTCACTACATTATGCAGTTATTGGGTTACACATGTGTAATCCCATTGTTTAATGGATATAGCATCAATATGTTTCACATGGCATGGAATCAAATAGTCCCAGCATTTAAAACTTGGAATGACTTTAGAGATAATCCAGCCCAACAACCTCATTATACAAATGAGGAAATTGAAGCCAAGAGAAGTTGAATAATTTACTCAGTCACATTGTCCATTAATGCTGCAGCTACCCCTGGTGTAGTGCTGTTCTGATGATTTTAATTAATTTCAAGCATAATATACCTTATAAATTGGTATATCAGTTCAGCAAATAACTGGGAATAGAACTGAAAATACTTTAAACAATAAGGAAAATATATTACCTTCTGTAAGAGGGAGCATGAAGGTATAGTAATGTAGAGTTAGTTAATTCTACAATTCCATCCCATAATCGAGGGCTGGATTTCTTTCCATCTTTCTGTACTCTTATCCTCAGGCTGACTCCCCTTGTGGTCATGAGACAACCGCAGCAGACCAGGCAACCTATAGAAACCTCAAGATCCAGCAGAAAAGAAGGTAAATCTTTCTAAGTGTCACTTTATGTGAATTGCTATGATTTGAATGTGTCTCCCAAAGCTCATGTGTTGGAAACTTATTCCCCAATGCAACAGTGCTGACATGTGGGACCTTTAAGAGGTGATTAGGTCATGAGGGCCCTACCCTCATGAATGGATCAATGTTGTTATCATGGAAGTGGGTTTGTTATCAAAGAAGTGGGTTTATTGTAAAAGAGAGTTTGGTCGTCTCTTGCTCTTTCTCTTGCCCTCTCTCACACTCTCACCTTCTGCAGTGGGATTACACAGCAAAAAGGCCCTCCCCAGACACCAGCACCTTGATATGAGACTTTTCAGCCTCCAGAACTGTGAAAAATAATTTTTTCTTATAAATCACCCAGTCTGTGGTATTCTGTTATAGCAACATAAAATGGACTAAGACATGAACAAAGACCATATTCCAGAATGCCTCCAGAAAGCTAATCAGCATTTCTCTTTTTCCACAATTGCATCCTGTGCTCATGGAATAGGACCACCATAATGAACTTAATTAATCAGGACATTATAGAGAAAGAAACGTGTCCAGCTTCCGCTAAAGCATGTGGCCACTCTTAAAAAGCTGGATACCTTAATACCTGGAGGGATTAAGAGTCAAGGATAAAGGGGGAAAAAGGAGGAATAACTGGAAGGCAGCCAGTAGTGTCTGATACAACTGGAGCATGTTCTTAGCAACAAACCAAAGTAAGCTCTAGACAGGATGGAGAGGATGGGTATTCTCATGGTCTAATTGAAAATCCTTGATAAAGCAAAGAACTACTCTATGAAAGTGAAGAATGAATCATGTATCCTTAATGTAAATCCAGATTATCATATATATTTACATAAATAGCTCGACTAAAAAAGCATAATTTATTCAATTAGTTAAAATTTACATTGAAATAAGGAACTTTGTGGGTTTTTTCTCCTAAATCACATTTTGCTTAGAAATTAACAACCGTCTTAAGTAGGAACTATTAATACTATCTCTACTATACAGATGAGGAAACTGAGGTTCAGGAAAATTGACATTTGTGATTCTCAAAGTATGATCTCTGGATCAATAGTATTAGTACTATCTGGAAACTTATTAAAACTGCACATTATTGGGCTCTATCTCAGACCTACTAAATCAGATTCTTTGGGAATGGAGCTTAGTAATCTCTGTTCCAGCAAGCCTTCCAGGTGATTCTGATGCCTTCGAAAGTTTGAGAACCACTGCCCTAGACCAAAAGCGTTGAGCCAGGATTTGTACATAGGCTATCTTATCTCCACAGCTTGTTTATATAACCAGTACACTAAACTGCCTCCCTGTAATCACAGACTGGTCTAAATAAAACAAATTATGAGAGAGTGTATTATACCTCTCTTCATCATAAAAGAAAAATATTGGATATGGTAGAAAAATCAGACTAAGGTAGAGTGAAACAGTACCATTTTCTGTACCCATATCTCACTATTGATTCTGTTGGTTTCCATTCTAAACATGACCCATATTAATTATTAAGAAGGTGGTGAATTGTAACAATTTGGTCAAACTGTGATCTGGTTGCTCTGGCCTCACTTTAGAACTTGGAGTTGGGAAGAGTGGAGGATGGAGCTCTTAAGCAAACTAGACCTTGGGTTTCAATTTCCAAAAGAACTTCTTTTGATTATTTTATGTTCAAATGACCTAATGCAGAATTAGATGAAAGTGATGAATCATGAGATGGCTGTGGGTTACTTGAATAGATATTTTTATATGATTACAGGCACACACAACACCACATTCTTGAAATTATATTGCCTTGTGTTACAAAGAGCTTATTCTTCTCTTAACGGAATCTTGATAGAATGTGGGTGAGCTGAATAGCTCCCAGGGTATTAGCAAAGCAATGACATAAAATCATTGTTTTATTTTCTGTAGCTTCTCTGGATAGCTTGAGGGAAATTATGTGACTACCCTACAGATGATGGGTAACTGTGAGTTCTAGAGAAATGAATCAAGGGATTGCATTACTTCATAAGCTAAGAAAGGGCAGAGTTTGAGTCCCATCTTATGCATTCAGGACCCTGCAGTCTATTTTTTTTTATATATTTTGCAGATGTCTCCCCTGTGAGTTACATAGTTATTTTTACCAAAGTTGTATGCCTCTTACTTTCTTCTTCATTCTTTCCATTTTCACACTAAAACTGTGAGAAGTGAACATTCTTTTAATAGTTAATTTTACACGGAACCATAGCAAAGTGAAAGTTGAGGTGTATACACAAACAAACTATTTAGGATTTTATATCACACATCATCTGTATATTTGAAAACCAAACTAATGTCTACTCTGGGTGATTAGCCCCAACCTGGGCTTGGTAGCTCCACATTCACTGTCAAGTGACCGTGAAATAAACTACGTAACCCAGTAACTGACTCATGGGTCGTAATGTGTGTGTGTTATTGTCATTGTTTTCTCATCTTTTATTATCATGGTAAAAATAATTTGAAAAATATACAAATGGCATACATTTAAAAATAATTTTTAGATAATTTTTTCTGAGTTCTATAGCTTTTATAAAATTATCAGTTTTTGACTTTTAACAAAAACGTTAACTATTAGAGCAAAAGTTGTATATTAATCACCATATCCCCAAGAACCAGTATGTAAACACAATGTTAAATAAATATGTTGAACAACTAAATTAGCTTATCTGAAGCTACTTGTTTTGAGGAAATGTACTAGAATACTTTTTTTAATGTCTGTCAATTACAGAATCGCAGATTTTCTTTATGGTTATATAGATATATTTCTTTTTGCCAAATGTTTTCTAAGCAAGGTATGTTCATTGATGTATTAAATTGTATTGTTTTGCAACATCTTTCATTTTAGGAAAATCTGGGCTGGAAAACACTGACGAGGCATACTGGCCAACACTGGATGTGCCTTCTCTGCCCAGATCTAGATAGCGGGTTGTTTAAAATCAGGCTGAGATTGCAGGTCCTCCTTCATATCCTGGGTTGGCAATCTCATCTCACCTATCTCCCCAGGGACAAATAAGGTGTGAAGGTTTGAATAGCTCCATGGCCACAGCTGAAATGCTAACTCCAAGAGTTTGTACTTTTATAGCCACTCAAGAATTTTACAATTGTCTATTAAAATAAAGTCTATTACTTTAAAAAACAGACCGACAAAAAAACTTTACCACTTGTGTATTTAAGGTCAGGACATTTAAAAAACAAAACCAAGTTGTTCCCTTTTCTCAGAATAACTTAAGGGATATTATAAATATTTAACAATGCTTACTGTGAGTTCTCAAAATAGGTGCCAAGGATTAGTTTCAGTGTGAAATGATTTTGTAAAGTCAGTGTCATTACAGGACAGTGATGAACACTAATCACCTCTACTCAAAATAAAGAACACCAAGAACTTACCTGTGATATTTAAGCTAGGTTTTTAAAAATTCTTTTAGACATTTACTGGAATTCATTAAAATGAATTAAATAAATTCAACAATTTCAACAAGATTGATGTGATGATTAGTTTTATGTATCAACTTAACTGGATCATGGGGCACCCAGATATTAGATTAAACATTATTTCTTGATGTGTCTATAAGGGTGTTTCTGGATGAGATTAACATGTGAATTGGTGGACTGAGTAAAGCAGATTGCCCTCCCCAGTGAGGGTGGGCACTGTACAAACCATGGAGGGCCTGAATAGAAAACAGAGGCAGAGGAAGGGAGAATTTGTCCTCTGTGCCTGACTGCTTGAGCTGGGATGTCTGTCTTCTATCCTCAGACTGAGACTTAACACCATCAACATTTCTGGCTTTCAGGCCTCCAGACTCAGACTGAATTACTCCACCAGTTTTCCTGGGTCTCCAGCTCGCAGACAGAAAATAATGGGACTTTCAGCCTCCACAATCACATGAGCCAATTCCTCATAATTAGAGGTATTAATTATGTGCAACAGTTCAAATTTTAATTTCATAGTTAACTGATAAATCATCCATATCCTTTTCAATTAAAGACAACTTTGTGATTTTCTTAATAAAAAAGTACAGATTTATTGTGTAAAAAGATAAAGTTGTCTAAATTAATACAAAAAGGAGAAAGTAAAAATTGCCCATAATCCCACTGTCCAGAGATGATTATTATTAATATGTTGCTTTTATAATCATATGGATGTGTGTTACACCTCTTTTCCCTGTGTAACGGATATGGAGAGAAGAATTACACAAATACTCAAGCACTATGTATGCATTGAACACTGGATGGACTGCACTTCAGTAATTTCCTCATTACAAGGGGCAAAACTGAATGTGTCAGCCACTTCCAAAGTTAGCCTCTCCGTTTTATTGTAAAGACGAGGAAGTTTTACAAGAAAATTCAGTTGATTTAACCATTACAAAGACACAAAGATACAGGCAAAATTATGGCTAACAAATGGAAAACTAGTAACATCATTGAAATAAGCAAAGTGACATTCCACAATGCAATTTGCAAAAGGTTAAGTCGATCCATTAACAAAAGCTTGTTCTTAGCAAATACTGTGTTTTCCTGAAGCAGTTTCCTCAGTATTTTTACATAACCATTGGTAGGTTAACCAAGGACATCTTTCCTTGAAAGCCAGCAACTTTGCTGTGTTACAATTTTATATCCACAACAGAGACTTTAGCCTAAGGAAAGTTTCCTGTCTTTTGCAAGGTTAACATTTCTATATGTAATTCCAAAAGGTTAGGCTAAACCTGAGACTACAGGGCTTTGGAAATAGGCCCTGTGAAATACATTTGCTTTATAAATGTTAGTGCTCTCTACAGATGTGCATACATCTTTAATGTAAACAGAACTTTACCTAGATACTCTTTTTACAGGTAATTATATATACCTTTTTTGTAAACTTTTTATTGAAGGATTAATATACATGCAAAACAGTTTATAATTCGAAGTAAATATACTCCTGTGGCCAGCACCCAACTCAAAAATAGAACATTGCCAGTGTTGGGAAAATATAGGAAAATGGTCAGGGCCCCTCAGATGTTCAGAATCTTGCTGAGCATTTGCTGTAAATAGGTTATGTGTGGGCAGAGTTAGTGCACCTGTGCGACACCGCAACTTGGCTGGAGTTTACTGCCTCTGGTGGTCACCGCGCATGCAACCATATCTTTCCAACCTGCAGCTTCCAAGGACCTGTTTGCCAGTTACCTAGCACATAGACCTGTGTGTAATGGATCTGGTGACCCAGCCTGGCATGTGAGGGGTCTGGAGACCAGTCTGGCATGTGAAGAGTTTGTGACCCAGTCTATGAATGGGCTTGAGGGGTCTGTGAGCTCCAGATCCAGCCCTAGCTCAACAATTGGCCCAGTCAGTGCAGGATTACAGGCAGGTAAAAGAGCTCCATGACTGGTGTCATGAACAGGGTAAAGAGCACTGCAATTGACGACTTCGGCAGGATTTTGACATTAGGCTAGCCCCACAGCCAGTATCCAACAAGCCAGCTCTCACCATTGCCAGTTACTACCCTGCTGATCTCCAACCTAACTTGTAACATCACCAATTACTTCTGTATGTTTTTGAATTTTGTATAACTAAAGTCATACAATATGTGTTCTTATGTACTTGACATTTTTTGCTCAATATTTTGAGAGATTATCCATGTTTTTGTTTGAGATTGTAGTTGATTTATTTTTTTGTTGTATAGGATTTCATTGATGTACCTACTATTTTTAACTGAATGGTTTACTTAATGAGAGTGTTCCCATAGCAATAAATATTTAACAAATATTTTTCAAGCACTGATTATATTTCTTTTTCTGTACTAGCTATTTATTTAAAACATCATTTTATATATTTAGAATACTTTTTTCACTATATGAATAACCATTCACTTTGTTTTTAATGATTCTTAACCACAATGAGAAAAAAAATGTCTAGCTTCATTTTTAGAATTATAGGAAGGAATTTGTGCTTCAGTGAAAAACTGCATTGTCTAGATTCTAAAGGATACCCCACAAGATTATCTGATTGTGATTCCACAGAATTTTACAACTCTGTAAATTGTAAATAATTTATAGCAAAGAAAAATGATTCTTATCTATGGAAATGCAAATTCTGTCCTTTAGTAGAAAATTTACTTCCCTGTCCACCTCAAAAATGTTTTGCTTTCCATTGCACATACATTTCAAAATTCCTATTTATAAATGCGTTTGTTCTTAAGCTTCTCTCTTAATTATGATTTTAATTATAACATCTGCTTGGTTCCTTCATTTATTAACAGTAATTAAATTAAATAATAGAATTAAAATTTTAACACATGTTCATTTTTGTGTCTGTATGAGAGTCATGATTTTAATTTTTTTCTGAAAATTATCTTTTTACAGAATATTACAATTTTCTTTAGTAACAAATACCTAAGTCATACTACACAAATGTCTAAAGTTTTTCTCTTAATTTTAAAGATAATATAACTGCCTGAAGGTAAGGTGGAGGGGATCTGTTTAACCTTGCTGGCTTAAATATTTTTCCTGTTTCATAGTCTCTCATAGTTGATTGAAATCAATTGGAAGATATTGCCTATTACCTGCAGAATTCAAACAAGTCACACATTGAATTTTTCACTTCAGACATTTTTCACACATTCTTTCTTATTTGATGCACATTCCACTTCCCATCATTGTATATTGATTACTCCCTGTGTAACAAATTCAGTCTCAGATTCTTTCAACCAGTCCCAATTACTATGAATGGGATTAGATTTCCTCGTCCTCCTTGGTTTCCCCTGATGAGACTCAGTCATTATAGTCAGTTTATGATTTCCTTTACCTCACGTTTAATTCTTCTTTATATCTGCCCCATCATAGAGCTTGGCAGGCAGTAACCATTCGACATTTACTGATGACTGGATGAATAAATAAGTGTTAAAATTGTGCTATAGTTTAAATGTGTCTCCTTCAAAATTTATGTTGAAACTTAATCCCCATTGCAGTGGTAGTACAAGGTGGGTCCTTTGGGGAAGTGATAGAGTCATGAGGGTTCCACCCTCATGAAAGGATTAGCGCCTTATAAAAGGCCTGGAGGGAACTAGCTTAAGGCTTCTTTTGCTCTCCCACCTTCTGCCACATAAGGATAAGCTATCCCTCCCCTCCAAAGATGCAGCAACAAGGAACCATTTGGAAGTGGAAAGACACCAAACCTGTCAACACCTTGATCTTGGACTTTCTAACCTCCAGAACTGTGAGAAAATACATTTCTATTGTTTATAAATTGCCCAGTGTATGATATTTTGTTATAGCAGCATCAACAAACTAAGACACATTGCTAACAATTTGTTTTTCTGCAACATAAATTATTAGATATGAATGATTATGTAATGATTTCTAGAACATAGCAACTGAATTCTTGAAGAATTCCTAAAATAAACTTGTGAATGTTCAGTTAACATAACAAAATAAGTCATAATATTGTTAGTAGTGAAGAGAAAGCATAGATATAATCATTTTTAATACAATATTTAAGAGTTTTAAAATCTGTTAAATACTTATATTCTAAAACTCTAATAGAAATGTGGGCACAGGGTTGTTTTTTTCTTCTCCCAAGTTTATTGATTTAGGAGAAGAAAAATCAAGGTGAGATAAAACCCTTACCCTTTATTTTCCTGAGAGTTGAGTTTTCTAGACTATAAGATCCAAAGGACCATATCTGTCAGAATCACCACTATAAACCTAGTGTCTAGCACCATGCCTGGCATGAAATGAATGAATGAACCTAAATGTCCCAGTCATACTTGTGTTTATATTTATAGAAAGTGTGTGTGTGTGTGTGTGTGTGTGTGTGTGTGTGTGTGTGTGTGTGTACAATACCATGGAAAGAAAACTGTGGCAGGATTCCTTTTCCTCTGATGCTAAAGCACAGAAATAGAGGAACAATATTAAGAAGTCAGTCCTGCAGGTGCCCATAATTTGCCAAGAGGTGATGCTGATCTCAACTCTCTGAATGGTTGGCAAATCAAGAATTAAATTGACTTTGTTAATACAAAGATCATATTCATCCTGGATCCTTTCTTACTCCTCACTGTCGTAATTTTAGATATAGATATCTTTTCAGCCACAGGACTTAATTGGAGGCAGGAACTGAATGTGTGGGTATACTTTATTTGGTAGCTCAATTTAAATTACACAGCTAAAGAGTTAGGTCAAGTAAACTGTCACTCAGGTCAAAAAAGAAGTAAATCTGGAAGAGTGCAACAGATATAATAAAAGTGTTACTCAGCATATCTTAGCAATTTTCAGGTGATAGGATGGTTTATATATCACAAACTCATAAGAAAGAGCCTTCTGTAGGTACACTCCATGAGAAAAAATTGATGGCCTCCTGAAGGGGATCAAAGTAATTCTGCCTTCAGTTGTAATTCTCACTTTTAAGAGGATGAATGGTTTCTGTCCTCTATTACTGACTAGCAGAACTGCCTTAACTCCTCCGACTTTCACAAAGCAAGGCCCAAGAGTGATTTTAAAGGCCTGACTTGAATCATGAAATCATAAATCATAATGAAGTCAGAAGACTAAGGGATACACATGACAATTATCAGTCCAGAAGGCAGTAAGATCTTCTATTTACTTCATTCTGATGAATATGTCTGTGTAAACATAATCTACTTAGAGATCCCTCCTCTGCCATCCATTCCCATAGGGCAGGCTGTTAACACATGACCACGCCTTCTCCATTGATTGCTTTCTACTGAGAGCTTTTGGTCTTTTGAGATGAAATTAGTGAGAAGTTTTTTTTTTTTTTAATCAGTATGCAAATACCCACCTTGATAGGCAGGGGTCAATAAACTTTTTCTGTAATGGGCCACATGGGAAATATATTTTTGGCTTTGCAGGCTATACTTTCCTGTCACAACTACTCAACTCTGCTGTTGTAGCATGAAAGCAGCCACAGTCAATATGCCAGTCAATGGGCATGGTGTATTCCAAAAAATTTTGCTTACAAAAACAGTGTGTCAAATTTGGCCTATGGGCTATACTTTGCCAGCTCCTGGGCAGGAAGGCTTTGGAAACAAAGAAACCTGGTTTAATGGGTAGATAGGTAGGTAAGCAGATATATAACTATGTAAATGCATAAAATATAAAGATTACACCCTGTAATAAACTAACCTAAGCCAGTTTGGTAGATGTCAGTAGCTGCATAACAGGAGGTGAGGTTTACTCTGCAGGTCACAACCTCTCTATTAGACTATAATGAAAACAAGTCTCTGACTAAATTCTGTTACACTGAACAATTATTAGCAAAGGAAGTCATGCAACAAAAAGAAGGCACAAAAGAAGTCATGTGACCTTGATAAAGTCCTTTATGTCTAATCTCTATGTCCTTTTTGGTACTCAAAAAAGAAAAGCTTTATGAAAGTTTAACCTGAAGTAAACGTAACAAAGTTATAGAAGCAGTATGCAAATGATCATCTACTGGTGTCAGGAGACCAGAAACCCTCCAGATCAGTGGTGGGACACAGGATTATTTGAAGATCAACCCTGAGTGACAAATTGAGATTAGGCCTGGGCAAAGGCATGGGGATGGGGGTTTCTACATTATCTTGAATACCACTAACTTCATCAATGAAACTATTTCAAATATCTATTTCGCTAATTAACAATCCACTAATTTCACAACGAATAATCAATTCCTAATATTCATTTTGCTGATTT